>NC_050181.1:19171271-19175868 GCF_008315115.2 Sander lucioperca
CACACAGAGAGAGAGAGACAGAGAGAGACAGAGAGAGAGAGAGAGAGAGAGAGAGACAGACAGAGAGTAACAGAGAGAGTAACAGAGAGAGTAACAGAGAGAGACAGAGGGACAGAGAGAAAGACAAAGAGAGACAGAGAGAGAGAGAGAGAGAGACAGAGAGTAAAGATAGATACATAGTAGTACAGCGAGATGATATACATAGATAGAGAGCAGACAGAGTAGGACACAAGACGAGACACCTATAGATAGATGATCTACAGTATGAGATATACCAGACTAGAGATAGTGATAGAGATTAATCTAGATAGAGACATAGTTACAGAGATATAGACACAGATATATGAGATAGAGAGAGTATAGAGTAGAGAGATCATATATACAGTAGAGAGATATAGATAGCTATGATGACATGATAGACGATAGTGTGATGTAGTAGGAGATACATACTATCTAATTAACAGATTGATAGAGAGACAGATAGTGCCATAGACATAGAGTAGCTATAACATAGTATGAGATACACGAGAGATAGACAACTATAGTAGACATATATACTCATATATCACGATATATATTAACATATAGTATATATACATATAGATCATTATATATAGAGATATATATGCTATCAGATTTACTAGTCGTACTCACAAGAGAGAATACTTATGATCTAGATTACATATATACTAGATCGATATGATACCAATATATACATATATATATATATACAACCAATCGATACATAGTATATAGCGAGTATGCGATGATACTATCATATACATATATATATACACATAGTATACCATATAGTATAGGATATTGATATCATGATATATGTAACCTATATATATATAGATATCATATATATATATCCGTATTTACATAGATCTATACAAATATATATATATATATATAGATGCATACTATATATATATGATATACAAATATATACATATAGTATATATATATATATATGGGACATTCTATCCACACCTATATATATATATATATATACAAATCTATCCATATGATATATATATAGCTCTGATTAGCATATATGATTCACATATCTATATATATCATACTATATAGTAGACACTATCATACACATATATACACATATATGCTATACCTATATATTACAAATATATACACATATATATATATATATACATATATATACCGATATGATCTATCCTATATAGGTTCTATCTATATATATATTCTATATATATACATATATATATACATATCTGATATTCATATATATGATAGTATATCTATACAATATATACCTATATATATATCAATAATTACATACTATATATCCATAATTCTATATAGTATATATATCCATATATTCATATCTATATACATAACCTATAGATATACCTATATGTATACAAATATATACACAGATATATATATATACATATAGATACATATATATATATATATATCTATACAGTATTACACATATCTATTAACATATATTGATACATATTACCTATAGAAATGACAAATATATAACATATAGATATATATATATACTACATTATCTATAACATATATAGTCTACATATATGTGTATGATACATCATAGTATAGTATATAAACCATACAAAGGTTGTATATCGCGATGATAACCATATATATATATATATCATATATCCCATATCTACATCGTATATTTTTTGACCATATATATGATACATATATAGTATATACAAATATCTTACAGTATATATATCTATATACCGTAGATATATTAACATATATATATATACATATATCATACATATCTATATCACGATATATATATACTAGTATTATATACAATATAGACATATCATAGTCATACCCATATATATATAGTACATAGCTATATATATATATACATAGATACTATATACATATCGAATATACACATATATATAGATACAGTATATATATACAAATATAATCTAACACATATATATATACATATATATACATATATATATATATATATATATATTACATATATATTATCATATATTAACATATATATACTATTACATATTAATACAATATATACATATATATATATATATATACTATATATTTAACATATATATATTATACTATATACATATAGGATATATATGTATACAATATATACTATATATATCTATATGATATATATACTATATCACATCTATATATTTACATATATATATATCTATATATATACAATATAACATATATTATATAGCATATATATTAACATATATATATATACATATATATACATATATATATATAGCATAGATATATATTATATAATATATATCCTATATATATAGATTATATATATAGATATATATACCATATATATATATATTTATTATATAAATAGGAATATAGCATATATTATATATATTTCCCATATATATGACTATATATATATACAATTTTATACATATATATATATATAGATATATATATATATTAACTAATATATTAACATATTTACATATTTACATTATAAATATATATACATATATTATATCATATATCTTACTATATATATACAGATATGATGTATAAATGTTAGCATATATAGAATATACAAAGAATACATAGATTATATATATAGATTATATAGAGACATAGAGATATGACAAATATATACATAGATAATATAATATAACAATATATATTTATAGATATAAAATTTAATTATATATCTCATATATATATATACCATATGTACATATATATACACAAATATATATATATATTAATATATCTTATAGATATCTAGATACATAATACATAAGATTATATATATATATAACATATATACACACATATATATATAATAGTACAATATATACATATATTATAATCTATATATATATACATATATATTAATATATCATATATATAGATATATGATATACTAATATATAACTATATATATTCATAAGACAATATATCCAATATATATAAATATTTACATATATATATACAAATATATATACATATAGATATAATACATATATATACATATATATAATATATCATATATTTATATATATACATATATATATATATATATATATCTATATATATACTATATCTGAATACATTATATATATACATATATAATGATATATATAGTCAAATATATACATATAATATATACATAATACAATTATAATATATATATATATATCATATATATATATATACATATATATATATATATATACACATCATATATATATACATATAGATATCTATATATATACACACATATATATATATACACATATATAGATACTATATATATCATATATAATATATACATATATATATACATATATATAACTATATATATATATCATATATATATATATTACATATATAAATATATATAACATATCTAAAATATACATATATCTATATATATATATATACCTATCTATATATATATATATCATACATTACGATATATATATATAATATATACTCATAATATAATATATTATATATATACATATATACTATATATATATATATTACATATATATATATATCTATTATATACATATATATATATAATATATATATATACATATATTACATATATATATATATATCTATACACATATACATACCTATATATATATATATATCATACATACTACATACATATATATATCATATATTACAGACATATATATATCTACATTATACATACATATTCACATACATACTACATATATCATATATATACCATATATATATACATACATATACATATATATATATCGACTGATATATATACATATTCATTACATATATATATATACAATAGATATATCTACATAGATATATCTATATAGCAAACCATATATACACATATATATACTATCTCACATATATCTCATATACCTATCTATATATCATAGGATATATACCCGTATAGTGATATACTAACATATATACACATATATATACATATACTATCTATATATAAACTATAGATAGATATATATAGATATATATACACGTATATATATATAGATATATATACATATGATATATATATATGATACATATATATACAGCTCTATATCTATATATATAGACATATAACACTATATATACATATCTATATACAGAGTATATACCTATATAGATATTACATTATATATATATACAATACATATATATTAACATATATATATATACATATATATACATATTATATATAACAATATATACCATATATACCAATACAGATATGTATATACTATGAATATACAAAAATATATACATATATACTATTATTATATATACATAATATAATACATGATATATTATATATTTCTATATATATATATAGATATATATATATACATAATATATATATACATATATATATATATAATATACAAATAATACATATATTATTATATAAAATATATACGATATACATATATAACATATATATAATATATACATATATATATACATATATTTTTACAAATAATATATACCAGTATAATAAAACATATATATAATATATAACATATATTGATAT
>NC_050181.1:19176068-19321068 GCF_008315115.2 Sander lucioperca
TTGACCACTGGGTCGCGCATTTAAACGCGCTCACCCCGTAAGAATGACCCCAAAGGTCACGGGGTTAAAACCGTACTCAACTTATCACAATCATATGTTTTAACTGCAGCACAAACAAGTCTGCTGAATAGAGGTCTGACATTTATTCCGTCCTGTTTTAAAATTGACCATAAAGAGATCAGAGACACTTTGAGATCAGACATTCAAAATTACCACAGAAGCTTGAGACTTGCAGTGTATTATAAAGATAAACCTGAAACCGTACAACTACCCTTTATGCCCAAGTCCAACTGGTCCCCAGCGTTAGCCCAGTTACCGCCCGAGGTTTCGGATCTTATCAAGCTGGACTTGGACATTTTTCAGGAACAGTATAGAGTAGGCTTTACTAAACCCAATCTATCTAAATTTGAACTGACAGCACTTGAACAACTTAGCAGTATAGGAATATTGTTTTGAAGTCTGCTGACAAAGGTAGTGCTGTGGTAATTATGGATAGACAGGATTACCTCCACGAGGGTCACAAACAATTGTCTGACAGTAATTACTACACCAAACTGGACCGTCCTATTTTTAAAGAAACTGCTATTTTAGTTGAGAAAATTGTCACTTCTCTACATAACAAGAATTCATCAATACTAAACAGAAACAATTTCTCCTAAGTGACAAAGAACCCAGAGCCAGACGTTTTATCTCCTGCCCAAAATACACAAACCGAGACAAAAGTGGTCCGTTCCTCACAAGATTCCTCCCGGCAGACCGATAGTCTCTGACTGCAACAGTCCGACTTACAAAATAGCCCAGTTTGTCGATTTTTATCTTAATCCTCTTTCTACACTTCACGAGAGCTACGTGAAGGACACTTATGACTTTGTAGAAAAGATCAAAAACTTGAATATTCCTTCCACGGCCTTTCTTTCTCTATGGATGTCTCCTCGCTATATACCAACATCAGCACACCCGAGGGGATACGTGCCGTCAGAAATACTCTCTTGAAATATCCGAACAGTAAAAGACCAGACAAGGAGATCATTCAGCTTTTAGAACTAACTCTCACGAGAAACGACTTCGAATTCGACGGCCATTCTATCTACAGGTTCGCGGTACTGCCATGGGATGTCGATTTGCCCGAGCTACGCGAATCTCTTCATGTCCCAGTGGGAGACGCAGGCTCTGGCTTCTTGTCCCAAACGACCCCTGCATTATTATAGATACCTTGATGATATCTGGGGCGTTTGGGAGCACACAAAGGAGGAATTTGATCATTTTCTTGACAAACTTAATCAACATAGTGACTCCATCAAACTACAGCAACTTTGAGTAATGACAGCATTGATTTTCTCGATACAACAACATTCAAAGGTCCTGACTTTGAACAAACACATAAACTTGACATCAAAGTGTTCTTCATAGAAACAGACAGTCACTCCTTGTTGTATAGAACGAGTTACCACCCTAAACATACATTCTCTGGATTAGTCAAATCTCAGTTGCTGCGCTTCAAGAGGATTTGTACAAGACAGGTGGACTTTAAAGGGGCAGTCCGTATCCTCTTTGATTCTCTTTTGAACAGAGGTTACACATTCACTATGTTACAAAAAGCACTCAAAACATTTGAAGAGACTAAACCGATCTGTCTAGACTCCATTCTTCCCATCATTGTACAGTATTCAGAACAAAATGTCAAGTTTGTCAAGAAGATGAAAAATAATTTTAACCGTTCAGGGGGCCCTGTTTTCCTCAGCGAGTACAAACTCATCGCAGCTTACAGGAGGAATAAAAATCTCTGTGATTTTCTTGTTAGATCTAAACTGAGACCCCTAAATCCTCCTAAAACCAGGAAAATGGACAGCTTTTTTAGAATATATAGGACGGTCCAGAATCAAACCACCAAAGAAACTTTTACTACACAAGGGGGCTTGGATGTTCACACAAGGAACTGTGTATACTTGATCAGATGCCGAGAATGTTCAATACAATATGTGGGTGAATCTGGTAACAGTTTGCTGACGAGATTTACTCAGCATAGATACAATGTCACTAACCAAAAGAACTTGAACAATCCCTTGGTAAAACACTTTATACAACATAAATGGGAGAACTTGAGAGCTACAGTCTTAGAGGCTAATCAGTCTTGGTCAGTGCAACTCAGACGTAGATGTGAACGTGCGTGGACACAAAAGTTGGGCACACACATCCCAAGAGGTCTGAATGAAAAGTAAAGCAACTCAGTCTCTTTCTCCCCATCATCTTCTTCTCCTCCTCCTCCTTCTCTCCGTCTTCTTCTTCCTTTTCTTTCTTCCTTCTTTCTCTTCTTCTTTCCTTTTCCTTTTTTTTCTCCTCTTCTCTTCTTTTCCTTTTCTTTCCCCTCTTTAACCCTGCCCTTTATCTTAGCCCTTACCTTAACCCTCTCTTATCCCAGCCCTAACCTTAACCTCTCCCCACCCCCCACCCACCCCCCTCCCCTTCCAGCCCCCTCCCTCCCTCCCCAATTCTCTTCTAACCTCTCCCTCTCTTATATTTCCTCAACTTAACTCCTCTCTCTCCCCCTCTTTGGCCCTGACCTTTGACCTCTACTCCATGTGCTCTCATATGCATCTTAACAACTAAACATCTCGAGATTGATTGGTGTGTGAGTTTGGGGGCCTCGAGGAGGGGCGGGGATATCCTGGGCTTTTGCTCCTGATTAGTGGTTTGTGCATTAAGGTCTCACAGCCTTCGGCTGTGAGACTTTCTTTAATTTCCCCTAACCCTAACCCTAACCCTAACCCTAACCCTAACCCTAACCCTAACCCTAACCCCCTAACCCTAACCCTAACCCTAACCCTAACCCTAACCCTAACCCTAACCCTAACGGGATCACAACACACCAAACATCCTGCCTAACCTTAACCAGTCGTCTCCCCCATATGTATTTTATATACATTTAATAGGGAAATTGGGAGCTCTATAGGATATAGATTTTCCTATTATTCTATACCAGCCCTAACCCTAACCTTAACCCTAAACATAACCTTAATGCTACCTGGACCTTACCTTAACCCTAGTCACCCAGGAACCTGTAAAAAAAGCAGAAAAAAAGACAGAAAATTGGATTATGCAACACTTTATTCCACTTATGTGGGCAGTTTCTAAACCCTATTTTAGTGTCTTTTGACACAATTTGTTGGGCTATCACTTTACTGAGACTTTTAAGTCCATTATGTGACAATTTTAAAGTCATTTGACTCATGTTGTATATATTATTCCAAAAATTGTTTTAATTTTAACCAGGCACGGGTTGGACATATATTTTCCCATATACACCTATAGATATACTATCTTCATAGTGATTGGCCGACATGGTCACATGGCTACAGTAGGACCCCGGATGTTGTGATCCCAGTTACCGCGCTCATTCTGTCCAGCGCCTCATATTCACCTGTGGGAGAGAGAAGAACGTTATATGTAAGTTTTATACAGCTTGATAAAGGCATGCAAAATGCCGAAACGCGTCGCTGAAAATAAAGTTTGACTTACAAATACCATCACGCTTCATTTTTGTAGAGCAAGTTTGCTATTTTTAAAGTTTTTTAGACTTTGAAATGTCCGCGATTTTAATAATATGACGGGCGGACCACAACTGGATGTCTGGCAGATAGCCAGCCACAGACGAGGACGATGCAGGAACAAGACTTGGGTATCCCCTCGGGTAAGACAGACCTCTCCTCATCCCACTGACCGACGACCAGATGGGAACCAGCACAGGTGCGCGACCGTTGCCGCGGACCGCCGCGGCCTCCTCCGGAGCGCGAACAGCGGGCGGCGGAGCGGTACGGCTCATCGCTTCCGCGGGGACAGGGAGGTCCCCCATTTCGGTGAGAAACAACACCAGCAGGAATACTACACCCACCATGGTAAAGAAACACAGGACAACACTTGGATCTCCCCAAGACGGGAGGTATGGTCGCCAACCGCTGTAATAAAGGATAAAACACATCCAAATCAGAGGTTTGTTACAGAGCACAGAAACTCACCTGTCAAGGTCCAAAATGTAAATGATCCAGACTTCAGCACTAAAACACGGACAATTTATAAGCTGATTAAGACTGTGCACCACCTGAACAATATCTCCACTGCAAAGCTTCCAACAGCTATTTCAAAAATGACTGAAAACCTCATAAGGATTGTAAAGCCAGCTTGCCCAAACACAGCCACACAATCCTCTATTGCAGCTAATGCTAAGGAGTGGGCCCATAACACTATGCTGATGCTTAAGGAACATTATGAGAATAGCAAAGAGGACCATATTCAACTAATGTCTCAGACCCCAGTAGCTGATTGGCTAAAAAACTATGACATTGCTACAGCATGGGCTAGAAGCCGCTTTGGCTTCAGACTGCAGCAGGACACATTGGATCAGGTACACTTACTGCTACAACAACACATCTCCACAAGGACAGCAGGGCCACCTCCAATAACACCGGCCCCACCACACAGCACCACGGCTGCCACTATACCAGAAGAGACGAGTAAGCAACCCTCAGAGCCACAGCCTGATACAGAAGGGACCCAGGTGCTTCCTTGCTCCTCCCTCCCTCCTTCCCCTCCTCTTCCTTCCCCTGCCTCCCTCCCTCCTTCTCCTCTTCTCTCCTCTCCCCCTCCCTCCCTCCCTCCTCCCCCTCTTCCTCCTCCTCCTCCCCCCCCTCTCCATCTCTCCTCCCCCTCTTCTCTCCTCTCCCCCTCCCTCCCTCCCTCCTCCTCCTCCCCCCCTCTCCATCTCTCCTCCCCCTCTTCTCTCCTCTCCCCCTCCCTCCCTCCCCCCCTCCTCCATCTCCTCCCCCCCCTCTCCTCTCCTCCATCTCCTTCAGCACTGCGGGAACTTGAGGGTTTGGTGTTCCAGCCTCCCTCAGCACTGCAGGATCTTGAGGGTCTGGATTTCCAGCTACCTACTACACCACCGACTGATCCAGCTGTGCTGCCCCAGGAGACATCTTCCCCTCTACAGGCTTTTGCCTGCGACAACGAGAAGAATAATGCTCCACACAAACCGACTACACCAACAAAGGGCCCTCTGATATTTCACCACGACCAGAGAGACGAGGACACCTGGAGGTTGTTTACGCACAGAAAATACATCATCATGGGTGATACTAATGTGTCCAGACTCCCACCCATTGACCACCCAGACATACAGGTGGATCATTTCCCTGAATCCCATTTTGCCCACGTGTGGGAAATCTTGGATAACACTGAGCCCTCCACAACAGTTGAGATCCTCCTCTTGTCCTTTGGGTTGGCAGGCAGGTCACCCCGCCTCAAAAAGTACATCCCCTACTACCTCAGAAGGACAGTTGAAAAGGCTAAACGAGTCTTTCCTCAGGCTCTGATTCTTTTCCCTGAGATTAACTTTTCCAGGAAACTGCCAAAGGCCGAACAAGAAAGTCTCAGACATCTGAACCAACACATTGTTGACAATTACAACCACCTCCCAGAATTGTCCAGAACTTTCTTCTCCACAGAACAGGACCATGTTGTTTGGTCCAGATCTACAGCGGAACATATGCTCAAACACTGGGTAGGTTTTTTACAGGAGCTTATGGCTGAATCTAGCCCTCCACAAACAGAAATTTAAATTTCTATTGGCCTCTAGGGGGCACCATTTCCCCTTTTCAGATATGAGTCATTACTCAATGCTTTATCATTCACCTACCTATTTATAACAGAAATTTGTTCTCTCATAAGAATACATACCTACTTACCTTTAACCTATCTTAAACCTGGACATCCAGGAACCTGTAAAAGGAAAGAAAAGAAGGGAAGAATGCAATATATGTCACTTTGCTCCATTTATTTGAAAGAACTTTTACCTTTACTTTAAACTATGAATACTTACCCTTAACTGATTTTTACTATGTTCATCCAGAAGCCTGTAAAAAGGGAGGAATAAATCAGAGAAATGTGAAATATATTATTTTATTTCACTTAATTGAAATTGTCTTCAATCTAAGTTCAGTGTGTTTTGACACAGTTTAATTAACTTTTACTACTCCTCAAGTTCATTGACCATAATATGGCTTTATATTCATTTTATAGACACAATAAGAGTGTTTACACAAAGAACTATTTGCACACAGTATGAGGGGACCTGGATGGGTGATGGGGAAGTCTTGGTGTTTTGGCTATGCTGTCAGTAGTGAGTGCATTTAGGATCCTGGTGCAGGGAATTCCCAGTAAGTCACCGGGACCTTCTTATTCATAATCCTAACCCGCCCGGACTCAACAGCACCTGCCTGGACTCCTCTGTCTCCTCTGAAGGGCCCCCTCCCTACTGTTTTTTCATGGTGTTCATTTAACCCAACCACTTGAGGCATATTGTTTAAATCTCTTGGTCAATCCTGTTGAATATAAAAGGATGTTTTATGATCCTTTCTACACCTTATATGGAATTTAATTTTCCTATCTTTGATATGCATTTACATTTGACATGTGTTCATGAATCTACCCTAAATGATTTAATGTGATGGTTAGTTCACTCCCCACAGTGTTTATTTATCACCATTTATATGCTGATGTCTACGGGATCACAACACACCAAACATCCTGCCTAACCTTAACCAGTCGTCTCCCCCATATGTATTTTATATACATTTAATAGGGAAATTGGGAGCTCTATAGGATATAGATTTTCCTATTATTCTATACCAGCCCTAACCCTAACCTTAACCCTAAACATAACCTTAATGCTACCTGGACCTTACCTTAACCCTAGTCACCCAGGAACCTGTAAAAAAAGCAGAAAAAAAGACAGAAAATTGGATTATGCAACACTTTATTCCACTTATGTGGGCAGTTTCTAAACCCTATTTTAGTGTCTTTTGACACAATTTGTTGGGCTATCACTTTACTGAGACTTTTAAGTCCATTATGTGACAATTTTAAAGTCATTTGACTCATGTTGTATATATTATTCCAAAAATTGTTTTAATTTTAACCAGGCACGGGTTGGACATATATTTTCCCATATACACCTATAGATATACTATCTTCATAGTGATTGGCCGACATGGTCACATGGCTACAGTAGGACCCCGGATGTTGTGATCCCAGTTACCGCGCTCATTCTGTCCAGCGCCTCATATTCACCTGTGGGAGAGAGAAGAACGTTATATGTAAGTTTTATACAGCTTGATAAAGGCATGCAAAATGCCGAAACGCGTCGCTGAAAATAAAGTTTGACTTACAAATACCATCACGCTTCATTTTTGTAGAGCAAGTTTGCTATTTTTAAAGTTTTTTAGACTTTGAAATGTCCGCGATTTTAATAATATGACGGGCGGACCACAACTGGATGTCTGGCAGATAGCCAGCCACAGACGAGGACGATGCAGGAACAAGACTTGGGTATCCCCTCGGGTAAGACAGACCTCTCCTCATCCCACTGACCGACGACCAGATGGGAACCAGCACAGGTGCGCGACCGTTGCCGCGGACCGCCGCGGCCTCCTCCGGAGCGCGAACAGCGGGCGGCGGAGCGGTACGGCTCATCGCTTCCGCGGGGACAGGGAGGTCCCCCATTTCGGTGAGAAACAACACCAGCAGGAATACTACACCCACCATGGTAAAGAAACACAGGACAACACTTGGATCTCCCCAAGACGGGAGGTATGGTCGCCAACCGCTGTAATAAAGGATAAAACACATCCAAATCAGAGGTTTGTTACAGAGCACAGAAACTCACCTGTCAAGGTCCAAAATGTAAATGATCCAGACTTCAGCACTAAAACACGGACAATTTATAAGCTGATTAAGACTGTGCACCACCTGAACAATATCTCCACTGCAAAGCTTCCAACAGCTATTTCAAAAATGACTGAAAACCTCATAAGGATTGTAAAGCCAGCTTGCCCAAACACAGCCACACAATCCTCTATTGCAGCTAATGCTAAGGAGTGGGCCCATAACACTATGCTGATGCTTAAGGAACATTATGAGAATAGCAAAGAGGACCATATTCAACTAATGTCTCAGACCCCAGTAGCTGATTGGCTAAAAAACTATGACATTGCTACAGCATGGGCTAGAAGCCGCTTTGGCTTCAGACTGCAGCAGGACACATTGGATCAGGTACACTTACTGCTACAACAACACATCTCCACAAGGACAGCAGGGCCACCTCCAATAACACCGGCCCCACCACACAGCACCACGGCTGCCACTATACCAGAAGAGACGAGTAAGCAACCCTCAGAGCCACAGCCTGATACAGAAGGGACCCAGGTGCTTCCTTGCTCCTCCCTCCCTCCTTCCCCTCCTCTTCCTTCCCCTGCCTCCCTCCCTCCTTCTCCTCTTCTCTCCTCTCCCCCTCCCTCCCTCCCTCCTCCCCCTCTTCCTCCTCCTCCTCCCCCCCCCCTCCCTCTCTCCTCCCCCTCTTCCCTCCTCTCCCCCTCCCCCCCTCCCTCCTCCTCCTCCCCCCCTCTCCATCTCTCCTCCCCCTCTTCTCTCCTCTCCCCCTCCCTCCCTCCCCCCTCCTCCATCTCCTCCCCCCCTCTCCTCTCCTCCATCTCCTTCAGCACTGCGGGAACTTGAGGGTTTGGTGTTCCAGCCTCCCTCAGCACTGCAGGATCTTGAGGGTCTGGATTTCCAGCTACCTACTACACCACCGACTGATCCAGCTGTGCTGCCCCAGGAGACATCTTCCCCTCTACAGGCTTTTGCCTGCGACAACGAGAAGAATAATGCTCCACACAAACCGACTACACCAACAAAGGGCCCTCTGATATTTCACCACGACCAGAGAGACGAGGACACCTGGAGGTTGTTTACGCACAGAAAATACATCATCATGGGTGATACTAATGTGTCCAGACTCCCACCCATTGACCACCCAGACATACAGGTGGATCATTTCCCTGAATCCCATTTTGCCCACGTGTGGGAAATCTTGGATAACACTGAGCCCTCCACAACAGTTGAGATCCTCCTCTTGTCCTTTGGGTTGGCAGGCAGGTCACCCCGCCTCAAAAAGTACATCCCCTACTACCTCAGAAGGACAGTTGAAAAGGCTAAACGAGTCTTTCCTCAGGCTCTGATTCTTTTCCCTGAGATTAACTTTTCCAGGAAACTGCCAAAGGCCGAACAAGAAAGTCTCAGACATCTGAACCAACACATTGTTGACAATTACAACCACCTCCCAGAATTGTCCAGAACTTTCTTCTCCACAGAACAGGACCATGTTGTTTGGTCCAGATCTACAGCGGAACATATGCTCAAACACTGGGTAGGTTTTTTACAGGAGCTTATGGCTGAATCTAGCCCTCCACAAACAGAAATTTAAATTTCTATTGGCCTCTAGGGGGCACCATTTCCCCTTTTCAGATATGAGTCATTACTCAATGCTTTATCATTCACCTACCTATTTATAACAGAAATTTGTTCTCTCATAAGAATACATACCTACTTACCTTTAACCTATCTTAAACCTGGACATCCAGGAACCTGTAAAAGGAAAGAAAAGAAGGGAAGAATGCAATATATGTCACTTTGCTCCATTTATTTGAAAGAACTTTTACCTTTACTTTAAACTATGAATACTTACCCTTAACTGATTTTTACTATGTTCATCCAGAAGCCTGTAAAAAGGGAGGAATAAATCAGAGAAATGTGAAATATATTATTTTATTTCACTTAATTGAAATTGTCTTCAATCTAAGTTCAGTGTGTTTTGACACAGTTTAATTAACTTTTACTACTCCTCAAGTTCATTGACCATAATATGGCTTTATATTCATTTTATAGACACAATAAGAGTGTTTACACAAAGAACTATTTGCACACAGTATGAGGGGACCTGGATGGGTGATGGGGAAGTCTTGGTGTTTTGGCTATGCTGTCAGTAGTGAGTGCATTTAGGATCCTGGTGCAGGGAATTCCCAGTAAGTCACCGGGACCTTCTTATTCATAATCCTAACCCGCCCGGACTCAACAGCACCTGCCTGGACTCCTCTGTCTCCTCTGAAGGGCCCCCTCCCTACTGTTTTTTCATGGTGTTCATTTAACCCAACCACTTGAGGCATATTGTTTAAATCTCTTGGTCAATCCTGTTGAATATAAAAGGATGTTTTATGATCCTTTCTACACCTTATATGGAATTTAATTTTCCTATCTTTGATATGCATTTACATTTGACATGTGTTCATGAATCTACCCTAAATGATTTAATGTGATGGTTAGTTCACTCCCCACAGTGTTTATTTATCACCATTTATATGCTGATGTCTACGGGATCACAACACACCAAACATCCTGCCTAACCTTAACCAGTCGTCTCCCCCATATGTATTTTATATACATTTAATAGGGAAATTGGGAGCTCTATAGGATATAGATTTTCCTATTATTCTATACCAGCCCTAACCCTAACCTTAACCCTAAACATAACCTTAATGCTACCTGGACCTTACCTTAACCCTAGTCACCCAGGAACCTGTAAAAAAAGCAGAAAAAAAGACAGAAAATTGGATTATGCAACACTTTATTCCACTTATGTGGGCAGTTTCTAAACCCTATTTTAGTGTCTTTTGACACAATTTGTTGGGCTATCACTTTACTGAGACTTTTAAGTCCATTATGTGACAATTTTAAAGTCATTTGACTCATGTTGTATATATTATTCCAAAAATTGTTTTAATTTTAACCAGGCACGGGTTGGACATATATTTTCCCATATACACCTATAGATATACTATCTTCATAGTGATTGGCCGACATGGTCACATGGCTACAGTAGGACCCCGGATGTTGTGATCCCAGTTACCGCGCTCATTCTGTCCAGCGCCTCATATTCACCTGTGGGAGAGAGAAGAACGTTATATGTAAGTTTTATACAGCTTGATAAAGGCATGCAAAATGCCGAAACGCGTCGCTGAAAATAAAGTTTGACTTACAAATACCATCACGCTTCATTTTTGTAGAGCAAGTTTGCTATTTTTAAAGTTTTTTAGACTTTGAAATGTCCGCGATTTTAATAATATGACGGGCGGACCACAACTGGATGTCTGGCAGATAGCCAGCCACAGACGAGGACGATGCAGGAACAAGACTTGGGTATCCCCTCGGGTAAGACAGACCTCTCCTCATCCCACTGACCGACGACCAGATGGGAACCAGCACAGGTGCGCGACCGTTGCCGCGGACCGCCGCGGCCTCCTCCGGAGCGCGAACAGCGGGCGGCGGAGCGGTACGGCTCATCGCTTCCGCGGGGACAGGGAGGTCCCCCATTTCGGTGAGAAACAACACCAGCAGGAATACTACACCCACCATGGTAAAGAAACACAGGACAACACTTGGATCTCCCCAAGACGGGAGGTATGGTCGCCAACCGCTGTAATAAAGGATAAAACACATCCAAATCAGAGGTTTGTTACAGAGCACAGAAACTCACCTGTCAAGGTCCAAAATGTAAATGATCCAGACTTCAGCACTAAAACACGGACAATTTATAAGCTGATTAAGACTGTGCACCACCTGAACAATATCTCCACTGCAAAGCTTCCAACAGCTATTTCAAAAATGACTGAAAACCTCATAAGGATTGTAAAGCCAGCTTGCCCAAACACAGCCACACAATCCTCTATTGCAGCTAATGCTAAGGAGTGGGCCCATAACACTATGCTGATGCTTAAGGAACATTATGAGAATAGCAAAGAGGACCATATTCAACTAATGTCTCAGACCCCAGTAGCTGATTGGCTAAAAAACTATGACATTGCTACAGCATGGGCTAGAAGCCGCTTTGGCTTCAGACTGCAGCAGGACACATTGGATCAGGTACACTTACTGCTACAACAACACATCTCCACAAGGACAGCAGGGCCACCTCCAATAACACCGGCCCCACCACACAGCACCACGGCTGCCACTATACCAGAAGAGACGAGTAAGCAACCCTCAGAGCCACAGCCTGATACAGAAGGGACCCAGGTGCTTCCTTGCTCCTCCCTCCCTCCTTCCCCTCCTCTTCCTTCCCCTGCCTCCCTCCCTCCTTCTCCTCTTCTCTCCTCTCCCCCTCCCTCCCTCCCTCCTCCCCCTCTTCCTCCTCCTCCTCCCCCCCTCTCCATCTCTCCTCCCCCTCTTCTCTCCTCTCCCCCTCCCTCCCTCCCTCCTCCTCCTCCCCCCCTCTCCATCTCTCCTCCCCCTCTTCTCTCCTCTCCCCCTCCCTCCCTCCCCCCTCCTCCATCTCCTCCCCCCCTCTCCTCTCCTCCATCTCCTTCAGCACTGCGGGAACTTGAGGGTTTGGTGTTCCAGCCTCCCTCAGCACTGCAGGATCTTGAGGGTCTGGATTTCCAGCTACCTACTACACCACCGACTGATCCAGCTGTGCTGCCCCAGGAGACATCTTCCCCTCTACAGGCTTTTGCCTGCGACAACGAGAAGAATAATGCTCCACACAAACCGACTACACCAACAAAGGGCCCTCTGATATTTCACCACGACCAGAGAGACGAGGACACCTGGAGGTTGTTTACGCACAGAAAATACATCATCATGGGTGATACTAATGTGTCCAGACTCCCACCCATTGACCACCCAGACATACAGGTGGATCATTTCCCTGAATCCCATTTTGCCCACGTGTGGGAAATCTTGGATAACACTGAGCCCTCCACAACAGTTGAGATCCTCCTCTTGTCCTTTGGGTTGGCAGGCAGGTCACCCCGCCTCAAAAAGTACATCCCCTACTACCTCAGAAGGACAGTTGAAAAGGCTAAACGAGTCTTTCCTCAGGCTCTGATTCTTTTCCCTGAGATTAACTTTTCCAGGAAACTGCCAAAGGCCGAACAAGAAAGTCTCAGACATCTGAACCAACACATTGTTGACAATTACAACCACCTCCCAGAATTGTCCAGAACTTTCTTCTCCACAGAACAGGACCATGTTGTTTGGTCCAGATCTACAGCGGAACATATGCTCAAACACTGGGTAGGTTTTTTACAGGAGCTTATGGCTGAATCTAGCCCTCCACAAACAGAAATTTAAATTTCTATTGGCCTCTAGGGGGCACCATTTCCCCTT
This sequence comes from Sander lucioperca, assembly GCF_008315115.2. Lineage (NCBI taxonomy): Eukaryota > Metazoa > Chordata > Actinopteri > Perciformes > Percidae > Sander > Sander lucioperca. The sequence continues at coordinate 19,189,119 of NC_050181.1, forward strand.
TTCAGATATGAGTCATTACTCAATGCTTTATCATTCACCTACCTATTTATAACAGAAATTTGTTCTCTCATAAGAATACATACCTACTTACCTTTAACCTATCTTAAACCTGGACATCCAGGAACCTGTAAAAGGAAAGAAAAGAAGGGAAGAATGCAATATATGTCACTTTGCTCCATTTATTTGAAAGAACTTTTACCTTTACTTTAAACTATGAATACTTACCCTTAACTGATTTTTACTATGTTCATCCAGAAGCCTGTAAAAAGGGAGGAATAAATCAGAGAAATGTGAAATATATTATTTTATTTCACTTAATTGAAATTGTCTTCAATCTAAGTTCAGTGTGTTTTGACACAGTTTAATTAACTTTTACTACTCCTCAAGTTCATTGACCATAATATGGCTTTATATTCATTTTATAGACACAATAAGAGTGTTTACACAAAGAACTATTTGCACACAGTATGAGGGGACCTGGATGGGTGATGGGGAAGTCTTGGTGTTTTGGCTATGCTGTCAGTAGTGAGTGCATTTAGGATCCTGGTGCAGGGAATTCCCAGTAAGTCACCGGGACCTTCTTATTCATAATCCTAACCCCTAACCCTAACCCTAACCCAAAGGCAGGGCTGTTGAAATGAGGCGAAGGTCCAAGGTCAAATGGGAAGTGATGTATCTCCCCCCCCCCCCCCCAAGTATATTTTTTACCTCCCCTCCATCCCCTTTTTCCCCTTCCTTTTCTGTCCCTAACCCACTCCATGACCTCTAACCATAACCCTCTCTAACCCTCCACATGACCTGTAACCCTAATCTCAACCGTCACTGACCCCTGTCTGGGACTCTGACCTCAAATGTTGGTCAATGACCTTTGACCTAACCCTAAATCAGTGTTAACATTTGCTCTAAACTTTTTTAGTGTTGTTCTGATTACATGCTGTGACAGCAGAGGGCATTCTGATGTTACGAATGTAATTGTTGATATAATTGTAAATACAAGAACTGAGTGGCGATGGGGGGCCTCGAGGAGGGACAGCGGGGACCGGGGTGTTTTGATTGCTTTCTGTAGTGCGTGCATTCAGTTCCTCTTTTTTCTAAACCTATCCAGCCAGGACTCGGACGGCATCTGCCCCGGTTCCCCTGTTCCCTCCGAGGGGCCTCCCTTTCGCTTTTTCTTTCCAAATATTTAGGATAATCGCATCCATTTTGAAAAAAGTATATACGCTGTTATTCTCAATGTTTTTTATGATAATATGTAACCTGCTCTTAAGACGTGCCATTGCACTCCACTCAATCAAAGTTTGAGGCCAAATAGGCACCATTTATCCAGTTGTCTAATATTAACACTGTCTTTGGATGCCCGACTCGGTCTTGTCTCAGTCTGGACGGAATGAACAATTGACCAACTTAGGAAAACTTAACATAGACTTATAACATGGACTTATGACAATTACTGGACAGGACTTACATTTACATATACATACACAACTCTACACTACACGTTGCTGCATTCTGCTGGAACTGGACTCCTGCAATGGACAGAACTCTCCCTCATATGAGGTATTTTTTGTTGCCATTTTCCACCTGCTCAGGGATTCTATGTGGACAATTTTTTGCACCAGCAGTACATTTTTCCCTCCACAAGGGGGCGCCATTGGTTTTCTAATCCTTACTCCCCTAAGGCCATTTAATATGCAAAGATGTTCATTGCATTTTGTTGTATTATTGTGATGGTTAGTGTATCATCCACAGGTTATGAAGTTTATATATGTTCAAGAAGTAAGCGTGGGAGCTTACACCCCCTGTATACATGCATCCACTTCCTATAGTTTTATTTTTCCCAAATTCTTTAACTATAATTTTCTTTGGCTTATGAGCCCATTAAAATTGGCAACTACTTCAAGTCATAAATTGGCAACTATACAAAATCATAAAAAATCAAGATATAAAATCATTTGATGCAAACATAAATACGAATAAATAAGGCAACATATTCAAACATTAAACAAACTACTACAAAGTGGATCATTATACTGAATGTATTGATGCAAGATGCTTTTCTTTTGACTTAAAAATGCCACATGCAGTGCACATTATGTGAATCTACAGACACAGGAGTAAGTTGACAGCACCCTCATCTCAAATGACAGTCTCAGTGCTATGCACATATCTCATCTGGATGCCGTATTCTGCAGAGATCACATCATTACACAACATCGTTATACAACATTCTGAATCAGAAAAACACTAACAATCCACTAGTTGAGCATTTTGTTAAACACAATTGGGATAACTTGAGAGCAACCAGTCTTGAAGCTGATTACAGATGGTCAATCCAGACAAGGAGGAAAGCTGAACGCACCTGGATCAGAAAATTGGACACTCTTGTACCAAGAGGCCTAAATGAAAAATAATTCAAAGATATAGACATTTTATCTTTCCTTCTTTGTCCTACCTCCCCACCTCTCCTCCTTTCCCCTTCCTCCATCCCCTTTTTTTTCCCTTACCCTACCCACCATTTACTTTCAGGGCTTGTCACTCCGGGGTTGACGCCACGCGACTTTTGGATTGAGGCCGCGAAGAGGATAGCGGGGAGCGTTTCTTGGCAGGTATGCAGAAAGGTGCAGACACCCCGCTCCCACAAAACGCGACCTAATGAGTCACGGAAAACAGAGCAAATTGTTTTTTTTAAGATTATTAAACTGAACACTTTAAATGAATTAACCACTCGGGGCTGTTACATGAAATGAAGAAAAATACAAATTCCCTGAACTTCCAAATTGGTTAGCAAAGTTGCAACATTTAACAGAATTAATTACAATATTTCTTTTAACTTTGGAGTAACTTTTGGCATCTCATACTTTTTTTACTTTCTCAAACTAAACATTTCTCTGAAATGAAGAGACTACACATTTGCTCTTTTATGCTGAAAGAACAGGAAGCTTTATTGCGAAGGGGGACCCACTTCCTGCCTGCCTGTCTGCCTGCGTGGGCTCTTGACTCCCTCTTACATTTCCCGGTAACCATCAGCAAATGCGCTGATGGTTACCGGGAAATGTAAAGTGGTACCACTTGGAACCACTGGGGGTCTCTGATGTGCCTGCACACACACACAGACAGACAGACAGACAGACAGACAGACAGACAGACAGACAGAGACACACAGACACACACACACACACACACAGACACACAAACAGACACACACACACACACACACACACACACACATCACAGAGAGACACACACAGACGCACACAGACACACACACAGACAGACAGACAGACAGACAGACAGACAGACAGACACACACACAGACACACACACACACACACACACACACACACACACACACACACACACACACACACAACACAGAGAGAAAGTGAAAATGAAAAGACTACACTTTTTCTCTTTTATGCTGAAAGAACAGGAAGCTTTATTGCTAAGGGGGACCCACTTCCTGCCTGCCTGTCTGCCTGCGTGGGCTCTTGACTCCCTCTTACATTTCCCGGTAACCATCAGCAAATGCGCTGATGGTTACCGGGAAATGTAAAGTGGTACCACTTGGAACCACTGGGGGTCTCTGATGTGCCTGCACACACACACAGACAGACAGACAGACAGACAGACAGACAGAGACACACAGACACACACAACACACACACACACACACACACACAGACAGACAGACAGACAGACAGAGACACACAGACACACACACACACACACACAGACACACAAACAGACACACACACACACACACACACACACACACACACACATCACAGAGAGACACACACAGACGCACACAGACAGACAGACAGACAGACAGACAGACACACACACAGACACACACACACACACACACACACACACACACACACACACACACACACACACACAACACAGAGAGAAAGTGAAAATGAAAAGACTACACTTTTTCTCTTTTATGCTGAAAGAACAGGAAGCTTTATTGCTAAGGGGGACCCACTTCCTGCCTGCCTGTCTGCCTGTGTGGGCTCTTGACTCCCTCTTACATTTCCCTGGGTGTCTCTGATGTGCCTGCACACACACACAACAGACAGACAGACAGACAGAGACACACACACACTGAATTGTTAGGTAATGTAAGGTGTTGAACTGTGTTTCCAAATGGGTTAAGGTTATGAAAAAATGACTGGTAATGTTGTGTTTTTACTTTCAGGGCTCGTCCAAGTGGAGGAAAAGGAGAGGGAGAGCCAGACAAGGTCCAGAATATAGCCTCATTTATGGTGATTTTATGTATGAATATGAAAAACTTAAAATTGACTTGAATTTTTTAAATTAATGATTATAAATATGGTGGGTATATAAATTATAAACATTTAACACATAAAGGAACTCAATTCCTGAAATTAAAAAAAAAAAAAAAAAAAGAACCAATGAGAGCATTCCTGATGTGAGATGGCTGGTGTCTGGAAAAAGTCTGGCTGTCAGAGCTGTTGTGTCTCATCTTCGTCGCAGTTTTTTGCGACGAAAAAAATTAAAAAAAAAAAATTTAAAAATTAAATTGTACTTTTTCCTTGATGTTGAGAATCTGTTTTTTTATGTGGGTTTCGTTGTTATAACAACATGATGTCTATGCTGAGTGAATCTGGTTTAAATGGTTTACAGTTTAAGCAACATTAAATCTAGACAGTTTGTTGGAAAGCCTGTCCACGCCCCCTGCAGGTGGACGGCGATACTGCAGTCTGATGTCGGTCGAGTGAGCGGCCCAGTGCTTTGATGTCTGATTAGAGAGGCAGCCGACTTTTTCATAATTCCTTTTCTTCATTCTGTGTGGTTTGTGCATTCGTGAGAAAAACGTGAGTATTGTACACGTGCTCTGCTCAAAATATTTTGACTTTTCGTCTGTTTTTGCTCGCCCCCTATACACACCAGACTGATTAATTTCCCCCAGCAGCAGCGGACACATGCCGTGGAAGGAGGGGAAACAAATGGAGGAGCACGGGTTTGACAGGCTGAGCCAGAACATGCCACTGAGCCAGGACTACTTCAAAGAGCTGTGGGAGACTTCTAACTCCCTCCATCTCCACTATTCCAGAAAATCTGTTTGAGTCTCCCGCCCCCCCGAGATTTCCACCAAAGACGGTGTTACTCCCCCGGCCTCCACTGTCCCTGTTACAACCGACTATCCAGGGAGTAGCCTATGGCTCCAGCTTCGCTTTCAGAAATCTGGCACGGCCAAGTCTGTCACTTCCACTTATTCCGAGCTTCTAAACAAGCTGCATTGCCAGCAGGCAAAGACCAGCCCGGTTGAAGTGCTAGTGAGCAAGGAGCTTCCTCCAGGGGAGGCCAGTGGCTCATTTAGAGATTCAGAGATATTTCTAGGTTTCTACAAGGCTCTATTAGCCGAGGTTTAAACACGGTTGTGTGACATATAATTTACTATTGTTTGCACTGTATTTGTAGTTTTATTACTTGCATATATGCAACAGCATTCACCTGGACGTTGAACCTTGGACACTGACTCCTTTAAGGCCTTTAGGCTTCACTTATATGCAGGTGGTTTCCTGCTGTTTCCAGGACATTTTGTGTAATTTTATAAGTTCATATTGAACGTTGAGAAGTTCTGCCTAGCCACCAACTGTTACAAAGAGTCCATGCCAGCACTGGCAATGCCGCACACGTTCATGGACAGTAAGCCCAAGCAGCCTGGTCTAGCCCGAGATTATCCTGCCATCCACGTAGCTTCAATGAAACCAAAGCGATCATTTATAGTCTCGTACAGTCCACAACGCACACGGGCAAAAATCAAAGTGAGGAGTTGTTTCCATTTTTTTAAACACACACACACAAACACAGAGACATACTACTGACCAAATGGCCTTACTGTTGGAGCCTCTGAGGAAAATTTAGCAGAGAATTTAACTATGTTAACATTTGGTTTGCCATATTCTAGAGCAATATAATATTACAAAATGTAATGTTACACTTTGAACCATTTAATTAAAAAAAAATGGAGACGTTTAAGCAACAGAGAGGGTACTCCTGTTTGAGGAAAAAGGATAAACAAAGACAAATCAGTCCGGGGGGTTGTTTTGTGAAATTAAAATGTACATTTAATGTATTCCCCTGTGTCATTTTTTTAGGTATGAAAGCAGAAAAATGAATGCCCTGCTGTCTAGTACTATGTGATTCTGGGAAACAGCTGAAATCTTATAAACTCCTGTGTTCACTTGTTTTTTTGGGGGTTTTTTTTGTCACGTTTGAGTATATTTTCATTAGAGTCAAATGTATGATTCTGGATGGAATCATATGACTTTATTCTTTCAAATGGATTTTTCTAATTGTTAATTTTATTAACTGTGATATATTATTCTCACTTAAATATGATGATAAAAACTGTCTGACTGTACATGGTGTTGGTCTCATCTTTGGTCACTAGAGGGCAGTGTAGGACCACATAATGCACCATGTAAATGAGATGCCATTTATAAATGTGTGTGTTTTGATGTGATGTTTTATTTTTTTTAACACATAACTGGTTAAATAAAAAATAAAAAAGTGATGTGATAATAGCTGAGGATGCATCATAATTACATTCCTCTGTATTTAAAAAAACAATTCATTTTTAATTAATTTCTCCTTTGGCTGTTTTTTGAATACAAACATTGTCAAAACACAACATGTCATCATATAAATGAGTCCGGTATCTCGTTTTTAATAAGAAAATATATTTTCAAAATATTTGTTAACCAGATACCTCAAATCAAAGCCCCGAAACTTAATTCAATGCGGGACAGGAAGTCGAGCACAGAAAAAAAATAAAACATCCGGTTACTTTTCAAAATAAAATACACCGTGCTCACGGCAGGTCATATTTCCCTGCACTACACCTTGAAAATGCTCCCTCTACGTGGAACAAGTTACAGAAATCCATGAAACTTACTGAGCTGATCTCATTGGTGGCTGTTAAGAGGATGTTGATTGACTTGGAGGCAGCCACATCTGGCTGTAGATGTTTTACCTGATGTCTTTATGATTCTGGTTGACTTTGAGGGATTTGCTGTTCAGTTGTTTTGCAGCAACTTTAGTTCAGTGGCAGAGGTCAGGAGGTAAAGGCTTTAAAGGTAAGACATACCTGCCTAGTGTGTAGGGTTCTGCCTGGCCCATCAACATCAGCTTAGGTGCTAAAGGACTCAAGTCATATAAACAGGGCAAACGCACAGGCATTGTGTAGAAACATATAAATAGAAAGAAAAATAGAGACAAATAGATTATAAAAAAGTTGAACTTTAATCAAAAAAAAAGAAAAATATATGAACAAACATTGAAAACAACACAATTGAAAACTGAAGCCCCACCCGCAGTCCAGTTGTGCTCCTTGATGATGTCAGTCGTAATGATGAACTCGGATGGTCTGGTTTCACTCTGTTTGCTCGGTGGCTGCGGGTGTCCCAGCCCAAAGATCTCCTCCACCTTGCCCTTAAGACTCTCCTTGCTGGGTTGTTTATTCATGGCCCAACCTGGGAGAAGATTCACAGCTTCGTCCATATGCCGCCAACAGAGCCGCCTGCATCTGTGCATTGATATAACAAACATAACTTGTCGTGAGAATGTGCGGACCGTCCGCAAAGTCTTGTCTGGCACTGTAACGTGGCGAATTCTAAATGAAAAGTGCCGAAAATCACCAAACATTACAAAATAAAGTTTCCACTTCACTTAAGGGCATACGTCTGTGACGTTGTCTATGAAAAAACATAATTATAACCGCTGATACGCCATAAAAGTTTGTTTTGTTTCACGTCGTTCACACTATTAACTGTTTAATTTGCAGGCTATTAACCTCTGTTAAACACGAGGACGGGAAATGAATGATAAATCCACTTAGAAAATACTTTCAGTCATCCTCTGTATTTATCATAGATTAAATATCTTACTCACTGTGTAACAAAAAGATCGGTAATAAAATGCAATCGTGTCTGCGAATCTGAATTTGCTGAGGCTCAGACATCCATGGCGCACAGGAGACGCACGGATCCATCTCCCCAGGAACAAACGCTGTGTCGGGTGGGCGAACTCATGTGATGCGTAATTGATCCCGTGGATGATTTGTAAGCTATTAAGTGAACAAAGTGTACCCGGTCCACCAAACACTGGGCCGTCTCGACTGTCTTAATTCTGCACATATTTCTGTTACTGTAGTCCTATTTACTATTTCATTATTTCATCCATGCGTGGCGCAGCGGATCTGTGCGCACTGTCACCTCGTGGATACGCTGGCCTCACTCACCCATTGGTTGTTCCTATCATGCAATATACCGTTGGAAAAGGAATATGATTGGCTACACCTGCCACGGTTGACGTGTTGTCAATGACAGTTTTTAAAGATGGCTGCTCAGAGAGAAGACGCAGCATATTGACGCTCCACAGTGGGAGCGCTTGCTGGATGTCGGGGGCTGTCCCGGGGTGAAAACTCAACAGAAAAAGGTGAGGATAGTTATATTGTGTAGGCAGCAACATGAAGGAAACAAACATACCCAGCAACACGGTGCAGGTAGACGGAACGAGGTCGGCTAACGAAGCTAGCAGACAGTTTGCAGACAATTAGCATGGACTCTACAGGCTGCAGTCCGGACTTCTAACTCCAGAAATTGCAGAGGAAAAACGGAGGACTTGTATCAGACGGAGGACAATTATTAAATCGTGTTGGAGCTGATGGAGAAGAGTTGTTCCACAGAGTAAAGTTTCAGCAGCAGCTCGACAAGTCTGTCGCCAAACTTTATTTCTATCAGATGCTGAGAGCGGTCAAGTACCTCCACAGTAAAGGGATTATCCACAAGGACCTGAAACCAGAGAAGATCCTCTCACCGAGCTGAGGACCTCCCTGTGATTGTTGCATCTGTGAAAAGGTAATTATATTACTTTTCTTTTTACTTTACTCCAGAAACTAGTGTGATTGACTTCATGAGAAAATGGCTGTCTTTCTAAAAAAAACAAGTATATATAATAATGGGGCTTCTCTGGTAATTCATGGCAGGCTGAGTATATTTAAATTGAATCACTCCAAAACACTAACAAACCAACAGACTTAAAAAACTCATTTAGACCAACAAACATAAAGATATAACAAGCAAAGACGGTGTTACTCCCCCGGCCTCCACATGGGAGATATATATATATATATATATATGTATATGTATATATATATATATATATATATATATATATATGTGTATGTATGTGTGTTTGTGTGTGTATATGTATATGTATACATACATACATACATACATATATAGTACAAAATAGGTGATACATGTTTCATTATGTATGTATATGTGTAGATAAACCACAGTAACTGAGCAGTTGCATCAATTATATATAATAACTCAGATTAACATTAATAACACTGGTTGTGGTTGTGTTTTTGGATAGGAGTGCGCCAGTCACATACTCAGGATGGGTATCAATCCCAACTTTAAATATTAACAGAAAAAGGGAAACCTTTTTGCCACAACGTGAACATATTATAAATAATAAATAAATAAACAAATGGCATTGTGTACAGGCTAATATTTATCTAACTAAAATGTAAAGGAATTTAAAGAACAAAGACTTTTTACTGCAAACTGCATAATGACACAAACCTGTTGACTAAACTTAAACTTGGTGACTGCCCTGTTGTCAACATTGAACTACTACAGGTTAGAACGACAAAATCCAAAGGAGTCAAAAGTGCCGCAATACGGAACCGTTTCCCAAGCAACTTACTGCCCCACGCGTGTCATCAGTCTATGTAAGAAAATCCCTTGCATGTCAGCAGCGTGGTCCGTGGTGGATGCACTTCGGATTAAACAGACAGACACGGAAAGTGGGAAAAGATTACGCAGCGTCGCTGTAATGCTACAAACACCCTCAAACAGCCCTTTAACCTTGTGGGGTCCAGCATTTTGGCCCCACAAAGCTGTCCGGACCCCACAACTATACTGAACTCCCAGTTTTGGGACCCCACAAATACAGTTAAACAAGAACACACACAGACAGACACACACACACTGAATTGTCAGGTAATGTAAGGTGTTGAACTGTGTTTCCAAATGGGTTAAGGTTATGAAAAAATGACCGGCAATGTTGTGTTTTTACTTTCAGGGCTCGTCGCTCCGGGGTTGACGCCACCCGGCTTCTGGACTGATACCGCGAAGGCCAGAGTCGGGAGCGTTTGGCAGCAGGTACGCATAAACGCACAGACACAGCACTCACACAATGGGTCAGAGTATTGCTAGCTCCGGGGTCAAATGTGCACAACGATAAAATCCCAACATACAAACAAAGCTGACGAATGCAGCCCGAAATGAGCGTGGAGGCGCAGTCAGCACGGCTCCTGCGACGATTGGTTTCGGCTTCCCCCACGCTTCATGGCAGGCTGAAAAGAAAAAAAAATCCCTTAAAATCACCCGTAGACGCGGCCAACTCAGTCTCCCTTGAGACGCGTGAAGGACCGCCGAAAGTGAGCGTGGGGACGTGCACGGCCAGGGGCCGGCGCGAAGGTTACATCTCTGCCTATCGCTAAAGAGTGTATTCCTGTTTCTCTCCGCTCACGGCAGGCCTAAGCTGCCCTTCTTTAAATCATTTACAGATACACTTTGCGCACACAGAGTGCAACGTGTTTAGCGTCTTCAAGGTTGTTTGTTTTGTCCCCCCCCCCCCCCTTTTTTTCACATGCTGGTCTGCCATTTGCCTACACACAACACACAGACACACACACACACACAGACACACACACACACATGCACTAACCCTAACCCAAAGTGAATATCTCTCCGTCTATTTTTCTTTCACATTTTACATACGCTACTCGTTTTACACCGCTTCCTCGCTCTTTGGGCGTGCACCCTGGCTCTCCCGTCTTCCCGATACTCTTTGCGTTTCCCATTCACATTTAGCATAATTTTCTTCCTATTTACAACCCTCAAACAGCCCAAAATGAAGATGGGGACGTGGTCAGCCTAGCTGCTACGAAGATGAATTTGTTTCCGCACCAGGGACTTTCATTCTGTTTCTCTGTCTCCTCATGGCAAGGCTGATATTTTTACTCTGCACACCCCTAGACAGACTTCTTGAAGTTTTAGGACTTCTTGAGGTCGAAAGGCTTCTTGCTTAATACAAGCCCACACACACATACACACACACCCTTTGATCCCTCATTCATCCCTCATCATCCTCTGACGTTTTCTGCTCAGAACAGCGCATATGCTGCGTGGGACAACTTATGCCACTTTTCTGTGTTTTGCCTAGACACCACACAGAACACACAGAGACGCATGCACACACACAGAGAGACAGACAGACACACACACACGCAGACACACCTGTCGCACAGACAGACACACACACACACACACACACATACAGACACACCCCTCACACAAAACGCGACCTAATGAGTCAGAGTATTGCTAGCTCAGTGGTCAAATGTGCAGAACAGCAAAACCTCAACATAAACAAAGCTGACGAATGCAGCCCAAAACGCACGTGGAGACGCAGTCAGCGCGGCTGCTGCGAAGAGACATTTCTGCTTCTCCCGTGCTTCGTGGCAGGCTGAAAAAAACAATTCCTTAAATCAACCTTAGACGTGCGGCCAATTGAGTCTCCCTTGAGAGACGCGAAGGGCAGCCGAAAGTGAGTGTACGGATGCGGTCGGCTCTGGGCCGCCGCAAAGGGTATATCTCTGCACAACGCTAAGGAGTGTATTCCTGCTTCCGTCCACTCACGGCAGGCCTAATCTGCGCTTCTTCAAATCCTTTACAGATGCGCCAGAATCAATGTGTTTTCTGCAAAAAAGTGTGAGGCTGACATAAGTCTGATGCTCATTCTACTGCACACACAGAGTGCACGCTTGCTGCTTCAGGTTGTTTGTTTTTTTCCCCCTTTTTTCACATGCCGGCCGCACGCCGTCGACGGGACCCCACTTGTGGATCGAAGCTGCCGAGACGACCGTCGGGAGGCGGGGCGAAGTGTGACGGCAGGTATGCAGACGCGCGCTCCCAGGGACACGTGGTTGAAGATGGATGGATTAATGGATGGATGGATGGAAGATGAATGTAGTTTTTGGAGAATGCAGAGGGGCACTTAAACAATAAAGAAATCCATTTAACAGAAATTGCCATTATATGAAAGCATAAAGAAATCCTCTAGTTTTAATAAAGAAATTAGTGGTTATTATTAACAATGGCTCTGAATTAGTCATCAAATCAATTTCTGTACTTTCAGTTTTTTTAATATCATCAAATGGCAGACCACTTCTTCTGGGTGAAATTACAACATTTATTTTCATGCTAGTCAGCCAGACAACAATATTAAATCCCCTGTTAAAAGGCACCAGCATAAAGGAAATGACTTCTGCTCTGTTAAAGATTTTCTGGGGGAGGACCACTAGACCCCCCCATTATGATTGTGCCACCTACATTTTCAATGCTTCTCTCTTTCTTTACTTAATTCATTATTTAATAATTTCCTAGGAGCTACTATTAAACATTAATAATGCTACTCAAAATCGCATTAAAATATGAACTTTTAATTAGAGTTGTTTAGGAATGAACTAAACATGTAACTACACAGATATACAAAAAAAGAACCATATATTTGGTTAAAATAAAATGAATGTGTGTTGTGCTGAATACTAAAGGTAAGGTCCTTGTTATTTCTGATATCAGGCTAAGTATTCCAACAAAAAAAGTCACCTTTTAAAATGGCATTTGGGTATCTTTTCCAATACATGTCAAATTTCAGCAATAGAAGACAGCAAGGCCATTAATAGGCCAGAGTTTCCAAGAGCCAAGGCAGCCAAGATGAGAGACTTTATGAAGGATCCCTGAAACAGAAAGTAAAGGTAGAAATAAAAAGTAGATACACGTTCTCAAACCCTTGCTAATATACCCTTCTTACAGGAGTCAGTCCACATTTAGATGGTACAAATGCCTGCAGGTGTTCTCACCATTTTGTTTTTTCAATTTAACCTTTTATTTAACCAGGATAGGTAGCATAAAGATCAATTCTTGGACAATATGCAGCAGCATAAGATACATACAAGTGATTGTTAACAGACACAAAACAGAAGAACAGACAATATAAAACATCATGCAAAGTGCAGTACAAGCCACACATCCAAAAACATCAGTTTAAGCACTGACATTCCAAGAATTTCGTTTACAGGTCTTTCAAAAATGGATTTAAAAGCATAAAAAGAAATCACATCAAGTTTTAAAACATTCTGCCATTTGAGGTTGTGAAATACCTAAAAGTATACCTGTTAGTGCACCTGCAGGTTGCCAACGCGTACCCAGGAGTAAAGCTCACAGTGGTGAGTCAAGGCTTTACAGTTTGTTATGAATCTAATACGAATCATACACATCATATACAGTACAATGCCTAAGCAGAGGAATGCATAAAAGAGCTCCATAGTCCAACATTATGGGGATCCAACCTGTAATCAAAAATGTGGCAACAACTGTGCCCAATTTTACCAAGGATGCTTTGGGAGTTCCCACTCAGCTGAGTCGTCTTTACGTGGATTAGAAATGTATCCAAACATCTCACAAACCCTTTTGTAATGTACCAGATGTCTTTGTAGCATTTTAAAACTAGATATTGTTTCAGTTCTTTTTTGTTCTTCAGAAACTCCTGAGGAAAAAAATGCTCCACAATGTTCACCAGCTAGTCTCTAACTTTGTATGTTTGGTGCTGGGCTCGACGCAGTTAAATTTGTCATATTCTTCATTACAGTGGCCAATTATCCGCTTTACATTTAAACCTACACTAGTTCACTCAAGCACTCATAGCTCTCTCCTTTCAACGACTTTGTCGTTAATCCCACAGTTGTTTATACGCCATTCAGTTGTTAGCTACTTTAGCTAAGTAGTAAATTCAATTCAATTTTATTTATAGTATCAAACAGGAGTTATCTCAAGACACTTTACAGATAGAGTAGGTCTAGACCACACTCTATGATTTACAAAGACCCAACAATTCCAATAATTCCCCCAAGAACAAGCATTTAGCGCAACAGTGGCGAGAGAAAACTTCCTTTCAGGCAGAAACCCAGAGTGGTGAGGGAAAACTTCCTTTTAGGGAGAAACCTGGGACAGACCCAGGCTCTTGGTAGGCGGTGTCTGACGGTGCCGGTTGGGGGTGTGATGAACAGTGGCAATAATAGTCACAATAAAGATAAAGGAACAATGACTAGAAATACTAGTTGTAGTAGTTCATGGCATAGCAGGGCACTGCAGGGCATTACAGGACGTAGCAGGACACTGCAGGGCATAGCAGGGCAAGCAGTTAGCGAGGGCTTCATTCTCTCTCACTCTCCGGCTTTCTGTTGGTCAACGTGTTAAATGTTAAGCTATTCCTATGCCTCCTATAGTAATAATTGTACAAGTTTAACTGTTGTTTATTTGCCTGTGTTGGAGGCGAGGCTCCACACCAGGGAAACTAAATTGTTAACGTTAGCTTCTGTAACTAAGCCCCCAGTAGTCGGTTCAGGCTGACCTAATTATCATAGCCCATCAGTTGTCAGTTCTATGGAAAATATACGGCAAACTGGTTTGTCATTAACATTAAGAATTTGAAATTCACTTGTCACTCTTGCTGATTAATAGAGCTATGCTCAGAATTGCAGCTTCACAAGAAACAGCTCTAAATTATAGCTGCTCCGTAGAGACGGTCGTGGCCGAGCATTTTAAACTCGCAGGGAAGGTGTCCAAAAGCATAATTGTTGATATTGTTTAAGACAAGGCATTGTGACCATTGAGCTTTGAACTCACAATCTTCCAGTCCAAAGGCAAATGCTGATCTAATGAGCTATTATCTAGATGATCACTTCTCTAGCTATTTGGGCTATATTTTATTGAGTCAGCCTGGGTTGCCTCAATAACATGACTTTCCTTAACTGATTGTTAGTCAGAATCATGTGTGTTAATGCAGACATACATTTAAAATATGCAGAGCAGCTGTCCACAGCACAATGTCTGATTAGATATGGGTATGATTATCTTGCAACACCATGGGCTTGAACTCAGAACCATTGAGGCTGTAGGTAGGTCCTGATTTCAGGGAGCTATAATTTGGGTGATGTCACAAGTGGCATCGCAACACCTCGTAGACAAGGAGCAGGCTTGCGTGAAAATGCAGAATTTAAAGCTGCTGTAAAAAAATGTATTTCTTATTAGAACATTCTGAGAATTTGTGTACTTGGTTAAGACAACATAGAGATGCCTGTAATTTATTTTTCAAAAAGATCAATAAATGCTAAAGATGCTCTTTTCTGCATTGACTGCAATGCTTAGACAATTCAAACATTTAAAAAAAAAATCACTTTTTGATTTAAAATTCTGAAATTTACAGTCATCTTCGAATGTTTTCCATCAACATCAATTATTTAGTTTGGATTGTGTTTACACTACTGTATGCAGTAAAATGTTTTTAATGCACTGTGGGCTAAATCTTTGATAAATCAAAAATTTGATAAATCAGAAATTTGAATGGTAAATTTGTGGAGGACAGTCTGAAGATGAAGTTGCCCAAATTTGGTGTCAATTGAAACAAACAAGTGGGAGGAGATAGGTTTAAGAAGTTTTGCAGTTTTTTGCAACAAGTAGAGTGATGGACTTCAAAATTGCTACAAGGTAACAGCAGAGCAGAGTTTCTGCTCTATTGGGGCTACAGTTTGACCTAAGTTGCAACATTGTAGCATGTACGGCTGATTTGTTTAGAATTTTAGATGGCTGTTGTAGCGCCACCATCAAGACAATTAGCACACAAATCACACTGATTGTGTTTGGCATAGGACTGGACTTATGTGCAAAGTTTGGTGAGTTTCCGTGCATGGGAACATGGATTTCTTATGAAGAAGAAGAAGCTCGACCCCTAATAATACTGGCAAATACAATAGGGTCCACGCAGCTTCGCTGCTCAGCCCCTAATAAACAGTAGGGCTCAAATTTCTAGATATTATTTCACACAACATCTTAGATCTGATAGTAAGTTAATTAAAATCGCTTTAATATCGACTCAATCGTTGATATATGATCTGACCTGATACACGCTAAGACTATTTGTGTGCTACCACGACAATAAAAATATAGTTTTAGGCAACAAAACTACTTGGTTTACTGTAGGTTTAGGAAAAGATCATGGTTTGGGCTAAAATAAGTAGGTTACTCTCTGTGGGTGTCACTAGGAGCAACATGTTTTATATAGTTAATATAACAAATTGATTATAGACCCTTAAAAGCAATAGTTTGACATCATAAACATGCCGTTAGCTTAGCTTATCATAAAGACTGAAAACAGGGAAACAGCTAGCCTGGATCAAAGTTAACAAAAACCACCTACCAGCACCTCCAAAGCTCATTTTTTTCTTGTTCAGGCTGGTGATAATATGACTTTATAGAGTTTATGTTTTCATTGGCCAGTTGGCAAAAGTGCTACCTCTGTATACATGTATGTACATTTCAATCAAAAATATAAATGAATAGGGGCAACCTCTAGCTCACCCCGTAGAGTGTGCACCCCATATAGGCTGAGACATCTGCAGTGGCCCAGGTTCGAATGTGACCTGCAGCCCTTTGCTGCATGTTAGCCCCTTTCTCTCCCCCTTTTCTAAAATCCTAATTTATCTTGATTGAGACATCATAGAAAAGGTTTAAACACTAATGATGACTGTTTCATTTTAGTGTGTCAGTAAGCAATGACAGTGAACCACTTCAAGTATAGCAAGGCCCTGGTATAGGCACACCTACCCAGCAACCATGTTCTGATGGGTCAGAGAGGATGGCTTGTTTATCATCTGGTCCCAAGGCTGCTGGTCAAACAAACAACAGTTAGATTAGCGTGCAGGTACTGTAGGGAATCCCTTAAAGGAGAATTATGGCCAATTTTTACGTTAATCTTGATCGCTATAGCTACGCAAGTACTTTCGATAGAACCCCGACCCGAATCAGTGCAGGCAACACGGAGTAGCTGCAGCTACATGTACAAGCGTCCCCTGAGCTAAAACGGCAGTTGTCGGGGCGAGTTTTAGAGTGCCTTTGTGCCTCTTAACAGACACAAAAAGCAATTAATGTCTGTGCCACATGAAGGGTCCTTACGTGTCAACAAGATGCGTTTTCAACTCAGACATTGTTTAAATTCACCTACCCTGGTCCCTGTCTCGATCCTGCCGGTAGCTAGCTTGCCCTGCTAGCTGATAGCCATTAGCCGTTAGCTGCTAGCTGCCCTCCAGTGAGTGTGTACAGCCAGATAGTCGTTAGCCGTTAGCTGCTAGCTGCCCTCCGGTGAGTGTATTCAGCCAGGCTTCTGTGATAATCATCCCAATAACAATCCAGGGAGCGGCGGTGGTGTGGCTATGTCCTCCAGTTACTGAAGGCTAGCTTTAGCAATCAAGATTAACGTAAAAATTGGCCGGAATTCTCATTTAACAGTGTTCTTAGTCATAAAGAATAATTCCGTGTCATCAAATTCATCAGACGTTTTCATACATTTTTTGATGTAAATGTGCCTGTGCATCAGGAGGAGGGACCTGAATAAGGCCAGCCATGTCACATAGCCAATCAGAACATGTGTTGCCCATGGCTGGGGGAGGAGTAGTGATGATTGACGCATCCCCAGGAACATGGCTGCCACTGCAGTCACAAAGGACACAATGTAACTTTAATCAACCAGGTAGGAAAGGTGTTATTTAAAAATATCTGGAAATGTATTTGACGGCAGACCAACCTGCTATGATCTCAGTCACAAACCCAACTCCCCAGTGGCCCCAGTTAAAGATATATCTACTGGACACAGATATAAATAATATGAATATATTGATATTGATATAGCGCAATAACAATGTCATTAAATATAAATGCAAATGAATCTTACATTTACACATTCAATCACTCAATCCTCACTTATTAATGAAATAGTCAGTCCCCACTCCCCAATATACATGAAGTAAGTACATTAAGTACAGTTCAAAAGTTAAATTACCAGAGTAACCCTAAAGGCAAAACTGGTTATTTGTTAAAACTAGTGCAGTGCCCGTCAAAACGTACCTGTTCAGAACCGGCCAATCACTTGGTCTCCTGTGTTGCTGCTTACAGCTTTTTCCAGAACCGCTGTACCAAAATTACTTACAGAAGGCCCCCAAAACAGCCAAACTGTGTACTACTGACTTGCTGTGTACTTCTACTTAAGAGGAAAACATTGCACAAGTACATTTACCAGACAGAGAAATGTTAATGGCAACATATGTGTATGAGTGAATTATGTATGTGCTTGGCATGTACAGTAGATGTCAACATGGATCTTGATAGTTATCATTTTTGGTGTGGACGACCCTAACATTAGTCCTATATGTTCAGCCGATAAAACAAATAAAACAATAAATAAGAAATGTAGAAATAAAATCTAGTTAGGGTATAACTGTGTTTGTTTAATGTCTAATAACGTCTAATTTGATACAAATTATGGCTTATTACGTCACTTTATAAGATATCTTGGATTTGGTTATTAAAATTAAGCTATTTCCTAGCCCTCTTGATGTATTACAGTCTACTCTGTTTTTTGAAGGTTTTATCTATTATTGGCCCTGCAGTTTCAGCTATTGTAAATTCTTCACCGGCCATGTCCCTTCCTGTTTCAAGCATGCTACCATCCAGCCCATATTAAAGAAAACCATCTTAGAAACTGCTTTGTCCAACAACTATTACCCAATTTTTATAAACTCACATTTTTGTCAACATTTTTTGAAAAACATTGTGACCAATTAACTAACTGCTGTGTTGGACTGAAACTGCTCACCTGAGGGTTTCTAATGTTATTTTAATGGCCTATGATGCAGGTGATTGTTCTGTGTTGGTACTTCTTGACTATTGTTTTGCATTCGACACAGTAGACCACCATATCCTGATTAAGAGTCTAAAGCAGGGGTTTTCAATAGGTGAGGCGCGAAGAAGAAATAACTGTATGCAGTTCTATTGATATCGGTAATTGCGCGTGGGTGTATTAGTACAGTGGCCGACAGGGGCAAACGCCCTGCAACTTAAGAAAACACACGCAAATAGACAAAACACAAGCAAATTAAGAAAACAACTTCATTAATTTGACAACACATGTGCAGCATTCAGCAAACGCGCTGCAAATACCACAACACAACCAAATAGATAAACGCACTGCAAATATGAAACGATGCAAAAAGAAAAGCACACCAACCCAGAAAACAAATGCAACAAAAAAACGCTGCATCCAGATTACACAACGGAAGTTCTCCAGGCCTCTTGAGGGAGCAGCTAGTGGAACAGCTGGATTTTCGACCTCACACAGAGAGAGAGAGAGAGAGAGAATAGACTGGAAATATTAAATCTATGTTTGAGATATGTTTTCTCTGGTTTGGTGGGTGTGTCTCGGCTCAGGTCAGCTGATACTCAATCAGCAGAGACGTCTGTAAACTCGTGGTGATAAAACTTTTAAAACTGCATCAGCGTTTAACGTTGACGTTTGTTTAAGCCACATGAGAGGGTTTAATTTCGAGGTCCGAAATTACTGAAGTGTAGGCCTCCTCAAGTGTAATATTGTGATTATACAACAACGGTTACCAACAAAATAAGTGATCAATCTGTATTCATATTGTGGAGCAATTCGCTCTTGAAATACAAAAAACAGACAGGATTTCTAGTCCCTCCCTGTTAGTAAACCAGCCAATTTACCGTGGGATTTATCAAACTGAATAAATCCCGCCTGCACATATAAACACAAAACTGCTTTGCTAACTCCAACGTGTTGTAAGTAAGACATCTGCTGAAAAAGTTATTGTATTCATTAGTATGATTGCCGTACTGTTTAGTTCACAAACATCCAAAACACCAAAGTACAAACACATAGCGGACCAGACGCAAGCTTTTATTTTGAAAAGCCGAAGCTCGGGGACGGCACCAGCCGGGAGGGCATGAGACAGGAGCATAGACTGTATATTAATAATATATTATGTTATTAATAATAATAATAATATGAATTTAATATCGGTTAATAACAGTCGAAAATCCAGCTCTTCCACTAGCTGCTCCCTCTAGAGGTCTGGAGAACTTCCGTTGTGTAATCTGGATGCAGCGTTTTTTTGTTGCATTTGTTTTCGGGGTTTGTGTGCTTTTCTTTTTGCATCGTTTCATATTTGCAGCGCGTTTATCTATTTGGTTGTGTTGTGTGTCTTTGCAGCGCGTTTATGTATTTGGTTGTGTTGTGATATTTGCAGCGCGTTTATGTATTTGGTTGTGGTATTTGCAGCGCGTTTGCTGAATGCTGCGCATGTGTTGTCAAATTAATGAAGTTGTTTTCTTTATTTGCTTGTGTTTTGTCTATTTGCGTGTGTTTTCTTAAGTTGCAGGGCGTTTGCCCCTGTCGGCCACCGTATATTAGCTTTAAAATGCATCGTTTCCTTTTCCCAAGTCAACATAAGTCAGCATTAAGGGAGGAGACAGGACCCAGCAAAAAACGTAGGAAATATGATCCTGAGTTAAAGTTAGGTTTCACCTGGTCGGGGTCCGAGGCTGCTCCTCTGCTGCGGTGTGACAGACTTAGAAAAATGCCGATCACGCGTTTCTGGTTGTCTGTGGAGAGCGAGTTCCCCCAGATCTCCACTAAGGCTATGAAAGTCCTAATCCCCTTCATCTCCACCTACTTGTGTGAGTGTGGGTTTTCCGCACTGCCCCTGATTAAAAACAAATACAGATCACAGCTGCAGGTGGAGGACGACTTGCGTTTATTTCTCTCTGCAGTGCAGCCTCATTGTTCCCACTGACAGACGCGGCGTCAGCTGATTTTGCCGGGGCTTCAGTGTCGCTTAGTGTCCACTCTCGCTGTAAAAAGCTGTGCAGCTTCAGGTTTATAAAGGTCTGCTGTGGACATGTGTCGTGTTTGAGCTCCATGTATTTCTGTAGTTTTGGTTTTCCACCTCCGATGTAGAGCAGCGTTCAGCCACTTCCCTAAACTTTGTCTCATTCAGATACCAGAGACCCAAACGGGGCTCTGTGTCTGTCAGGAGGTCTGAAATCTACCGTATCAGCAGAGCAATCACGTAATGCACAGCAGGCTACGGTGCAGGTATAGATTATTTTTTGAAATATAGTGACTGTATTCTTGTAATAGCCTATTATAACTTTATTTTTCACAAAATATCACGACTCCTCCAAACCTCAGAGAACACAGATGGGATGAGTTATATTTTGAATGTGCACATAGGTTTTGAACATCAGCAGAAATCTTGCTCAAACATCTGAAATATTACAGTCCAGGGGTTTATTAATTCATTAAAATGAATTAATGTATCATTGAGGTGAATAATTGTCATATGCACATTTAAGGAGGTTACTTCCTCAACAAAAGATGCAAAAGAGAAGGTAAGAGTAAATGATGCTAAGCTACATGTGTGCTGACTCAGATATAATTAGAAAAGTCGATCCAAAAGGAGAACAAATAGATAAAGCAATACAGAATGCCTGAGAGCCTTACTGCTAAATATTCCATTATGTTTTTATATTTGGATTGTAATCTGTTTCCCTTTACATAAGTAAGCTCAATTAGGCCTGCATGAAGTTGGAAATGATTTGCTGTTGCAAAGTATCATTTATGAATGCACTTTTAGAAAAGTTGTGGAAATAAAATGTCTTCAAATACAATATTAAAAAATATTTACATTTTATCAGTTGTTATTGAAACTCATCATTGCCTGGAACACACAAAAGATGTCATTTACTGCTGAGGCGTGTGTTAGGGCAGGCGGAGGGGATTTTGGGGAAGGGGGGGGCTCGGCTGTCCTTACCTGCTTTAAGGGGAGGCTCACATTCACCCAATTTGAAAACCCCTGGCCTAAAGGATTGGGTGGGTATATCAGGCATAGATTTAGACTACTTTTTATCGTATCTCACTGACAGAAGTTTCACTCAGTTTCAGTTTCATCTCTATTGGAGACTTTGTGTCAGATTTCTCTATCGCACGGCTTGTTCTGGGTCACCTGTTATTAGGGCCAAGCACATTGCCAGGGGCAAAGGCCCTATTGTAATCGCTATGTTTATTTTTATTATTATTATTAGGGCCGTCAGTCGGAGAAGGCTATTTAAGGGTGATATTTGATCAACCTTCGTTGTTCAATACCCATGTAAAGCAGCTGACCTGATCTTGTTTTTTTCATTTAAGAAATATTAAAGCTCTGTAGTTTCAACTGCTAAACTTAAGATGTTATACATGCATTTACCTCATCTCATATTGACTACTGTAGCACACTTTTCTCCTCACTTTTAGTATGTCTTCACTTTGATGTATCACTCTTAGAGCATTACACGATCATGCTCCTGCTGATGTGGCTGAACTACTTAACTACTTGCGCTTAAGACCCATGGTGATCGATCTTTTGAGCCCTTAGCACCTAGGCTTCGGAATGCTCTGCCTCAACCCTTACAGTTTGCTGTATGTGACTCTTTTAAAAATCAGACAAAGACCTACCTTTTTAGACAGACGTTTGGTTGACCTGTCTGAACTTTACGTATTATTTAAGTATGTAACACAGCTTTGTGAATCGGTTAAAATCAATATAAATGAGTAAAGATTGAGTGAAATAAATAAAAAGAATTGCGATACAATCAATCACATTTTTCAATTGCACTTTTGAAAAGAGGACACATCTGTTGTTTTGAACAGTTTATATTAATAAAATCATATTTTTCAGTAATTTGTCTGCAGCTCAATATGTTAAAAAATCCTGAGAAAATCTATCATGAATTTAAAATCGTATAGAATTGTGAGTTGAGTGTATCGTTGCATCCCTAGTATTATTATGGAATTTCAATTATGTATTGTGTTCTCTTGTATGTTTCTTTATGTTATTGTGATTTTATTTGCGAAAAGTGCTTTATAAATTTATTAATTACTTACTTACACACTCACAGACTCACAGAGTTTCCTTGCTTTATAGATGATTAGCTGAACATAATTCATTAATAATCTGCTACTGTCTCCCTGGCATAATAGATAAGACAAGCAATATTGGCTTCTTTCTAATAAGTAGGATCAAATTATCCCAGTGGTAATTAACTTAGTAGTTAGTTGTAGTTTACATATGGTGACACAATCAGGGGCCTGTCTTTAAAAACAAGAAGATAAAAATCAGACTCTCCCCTCCCAATATTGAACCAGGATGAAAGTAAACACAGCTGTTCTGGGTTTGATTTACTGCAGCTATCCAGCTTACTTAGAGTTAGTTTGTACACACCATGCTGGCTACATTTAAAGAGACATCTTTTTTTTTCTTTTTGAAAAATGGAGTGAATACATCTGTTTTGGTGTGAACACGTCTTTGAAACCTATGAAGTTGCCTGCTCTGGGCCTGTGTATCACTAGAGTTAAGAAGTCAATTATCTGTCACCTATAATCCTCTGTGCTTAAACTGGCCTCAGATGATGAGGGAACATTGCAGTTGCTTCTTCATGTAAATGTAATAGATATTTACCTGTGTGAGTCAGGTGATGGTCTGATCGCAGCCATCACTGGTTGAGTCAGAGATAATGTTAGAACACAACAACCGAGGTATGGATGGACACCTGCATGCTATATACAAACACACACATAGACACAAAGTTTTTTGTGTTTGGGTTTTATCAATTAAGGGGTGCATTGCATTGTTTTACTGTAAACTAGCATGTTCAATAATAAAAGAAATGGACCTTGTGCTCTGACTAATTGAAAGATAAATCTGTTTGTATACTGTACCTTGCTCCAACCTTTCCTGTAGAAATATGGGAGGCAGAAGGCTACACTGGTCAGAGTCACAGTTAGAATCATTAGGCCTCGATGAACCTATACGCACACACACACACACACACACACACACACACACATCATAACAGTAATTAACAGTATGGTATTGCCATTTCAATTACTTTGTTTGTATTTGTGTGTGTGATGCACCCCATCACAGGGATATCTACCTGGAACCAGATTTTCTGGCCGAAGACAGTTTGATTTGGCCAATCAGATTTGTAAAAGCTGGCAATGAAGGTACCAACACTTCCTGTTAGCATCCAGGCTAACAGCATTAGTGCACCTAGAGAAGAAGTGGCAATTCAGCAATTACTTTCTGCAACTGAACACGCTTCTCAAAGTTAACACTAAATGTTGGACTAAACAGTTTAATACTACTCTGCAACATCAAAATGGCAAGACTATTGCATCTCCGCAGTCTGACCAAAATCACCTGGCAGACAGACATCCTTATCTTCAGGGCTTGGCAATTTTTTTGCTCACCAGGCACTGTGGTTAGTGGTTTCCCAAAGTTACTAGCCACTCAACATTTTCATTGCCATTATTTTGATTATTTTTTTTATTTACAACCCTTATAAATTTAAATGATCACTGTAAATACCCAAATCAAGACTACTTTTTTAACAGAATGAAATGACTGAAAACTATTCCTTTATTTATATAAACTACAAAACAGCAGATTTGTCCTCTTATCAAAAGGGCAACTTAAATAGTATTTTATCTTAAATAACAAAAAAAATTAAATAAAAATTAAAAATTTAAGAAAGGCTTGTTTATTGCTAAGGCCATATGGTTACATTTAAAGATGCATTTAAAATGTAAGAACGATAACTTATGACAACAACTTTTTTCTTTTGCTGTTAAACGACAAAAAGGAGAAACACTGGATGGCAGAATGGTATTTTACAACAACAACAACAACAACCTTACGGAGCCGGACCCAAACACAACACTAAGTCACTGTTGTTTATTTGACAGCAGCAGTGTCCATGCTGTCTCAATGTCTCCTCTGTGTCTTCAGCTGCAGACTGTTGTAATGTTACATCTCTGTGCTGGAATCCTTTCCAGTAGAATACAGTCACACTTTACACCATTTAGCTGTCAGCATTTTAACCATGTTTAAGTCAGCTAACGTTACTAGCTAACGACAGGCTAACGTTTCCTGCTGTGTAATGTTATCTAGCGTCACACCCTGGGCTATTTAAAAATTGCATTGCAAATAATTTTTTATCTCAACCGGTTGTAATCTTTACACATTTAAATACATTTTTAACTGATTCACAATGCATCGTTACAGCCCTAGTGATAAGGTTGTAAAGCCCCTTTCATGGCAAGCCCTTTGAGCATTAATCCCATATCCTTGATATCAAAAGTCAGGTTCCTCCACTAGTTACCTAGTAAAAGCCAAAAAACTTACTAGTTCACTAGTTGGACTGTTTCTGGACTTGAATAGTTAACTAGTGTGGTCCCAAATGTCTACTAATAAAGCCAAAGTGCACACTAGTTAGTTAAATTGTAGGACACAATGCTAATGAGGAGGAGGGGAGAGGGGAATTTGACGCTTCCTATTGGCTCTCCAGTCCAAAATAAAAGATACAAACCAATCAGGACTCAATATTTTGTTCTATCTTGCCTAATTCATTTGCATGGTGTGCACTAGTTAACATGTTGGCCCAAGGAACTGCAACAAGTGAACTAGTGGCTGCAGGTTGCCGCTTACATAACTAGTCAAGGCTAAAACATTCAACTGATGGTGCAAGTGTCATACATGTTAACTAGTTGTGGAAAACATCAGTGTCACTAGTTAACTAGTGACTCTTTTTGGACCTTACTAGTTAACTAGTAAGATCAAATGTGTGTACCAAGTTAACTAGTAAGGTAAAAAAATGCCCCCCACTAGTTAACTAGTAGGCATTTTGAGCCTCACTAGTTAACTAGTAACGTCCAGAGAAAGTCCAACTAGTAAATGAATGAATTTTACAGGCATGTCTATTGCAGCATGCAGTCCACTAGTACTACTAGTACTGCTAGTAGTATAGTTGGCTGCATGTAAATAAATCAGACGGGACAAGGATTCTGATTGGTCAGTGTTTGAACAAGATAGCCAAGGCTGCCACCTCTGAATCCAGCACCAGCAGACCAAATTTTGATAGTGTACATGGAGGGGTTTTGCTGGTTGTTTGCACAACAACAAAAAAAAAATAATAATAATTGGCTGGGGACCCTGAACGCAGCAGGGGACCGTGACCAGGTGACATGAGGAATAAAAGTCAGCGACACCCACGAACCATTGTCATCCACTGCATGCGCGAGCTGCGACAGGATGCACACGCAAACATTTGTGACTAAATGGTATTATTTTGCTGGTCGAGTGAGCTGTTCTGTATCTTTCGTGATACGAGGGATCCTAGTGAGACACTGAAAACCAGTATCTCACCAAACCTGCAGAGAGGGTAATCAACCCCGTTTTTCAATGAAAAGGAAGGACATCATGCTTTGCTTTTTCGTCAAAGTCGACAGAACTGTTCCACTCCACTGCCCTGGAAGGAGTTGTTTCGTTAATCACTGGCGAGTGATTAACCCGTTTCTGTCCATGGTGGAGAATCCGCAGGACAAACCAATGGACTGCAACACACAGTAAGAGGCTTATAGTTCTGGGCAGATGTAGAACAGTGTGTTTTATTAATGAGTGAGTGCTATCGCTGCAACGTTCTTGCCATTAATGTGATCGGGACTGCTGTGTCCCAATTATTGCTGTGAAGGTATCACTGATCACGATACTTGTTGAAGTTTTGTGTTGAAACTGTAATTGCTACCTCCCGCCGCAGAGAAGTTTAGTTACTGCACAAGCAAGATAATAACCCTTTCTTTCATCACTCAAACCACGGCGCTGCGACATAATGAGACCATTATATCGTAGACCTGTGTTAGACGAACTGTTTGGTTATTGTCGCCACGGAAAGTCAGCTGATAGCTCACCAGAGGCAGAGAAATAGCACTCCCTTCGTTAAACAAATTCTCAGACCCTGCCATAACTTCACGTTAGGCCAGAGTCTTGAGTGAACGAGGAGAGTGGCTATTGTCACTTCCGCGAGGATCAAGATTTCAAGTGTTTGTTCTTCTTTTCAATCGTGTTTCCTTTCTGTTTCTTTCCCTCCCTTTTCTATACATACACACACACACACACACACACACACACACACACACACACACACGCCATTTTGAACAGCTGGCCTCGACAAGCGCCATAGTCACGTGAGAACGTAACACAGCGTCACCACTGCCATTTCGGCACCAAAATAACGCTCCGTGGTGTGTCTCCTTTGTCTGTAACACGTGTTGAAATCTTGCGGTGTTCCCTGCCATTTCAGCGCTAGGAGTAGCCATTTTTTGTCTTTTTGTACTAGACTTACAAATAGCCTCAAATCACGCAGTCCCCCAACCGCCATCTTGAATCTCGCGTGGTTAGCCCGACCACGTGGCCCCCGCCACTCCTACCTCTCTTCCCTCCTCCTGTCCTACATACACACACACACACACACACACACACATATACATATCCCAGCTTGCTTCCTGCTTTTTTTGCTAGAACTGTAACAAGTCGATAGAGTTTGATGAGTGAAGAATTATTGATTGACCATCAGTATTTTTGAAGTTAATTTAGACTTTAACAAGAAGTTGTTATTTGTGTACATGTTGTAATTACAGCTGGTTATACAGGTCAGTGCTCGATTTTCACCCTTCTTTTGTTCCTTTTAAAGATACCAGATAAATGAATCAAATTAATTAAGATCTGTATTTTAATGAGATCAGCACATTTGAGACTGTTTTCGTTCAGTTATTGGCCCCTGAGTTCAGGGTGGTGCCCCGTTTTGATTATTTATCAACTTGGTAAAGTTATTCATAACTTTATTAATATTGATAAATCATCTTTGATAAATTGCTAATAATTGAATCTGTACCTTTACCAATTCCCAACATATATATTTCAATTCAATTCAATTCAATTTTATTTATAGTATCAAATCATAACAAGAGTTATCTCGAGACACTTTACAGATAGAGTAGGTCTAGACCAAACTCTGTAGTTTACGAAGCCCCAACTATTACAGTGGTTGCCTCAAGAGCAAGCATTAGCCGTAGCTATTGCGACAGTGGCGAGGAAAAACTCCCTTTTCTGTTAGGAAGAAACCTGGGACAGACCCAGAATCTTGGTAGGCTGTGTCTGATGGCACCAATTGGGGGAGTGGTGAATGGTGGCAATAATACTCATAATAAAGATAGTGAAACAGTGATCACAATGGTAGTCGTAGTAGTTCAAATATGTATCTTATAGCATGTTAAATACATTTTCTTAAAAATAATGTTTCTTAAACCTCTGTTTCGTTAAGTCTCTCCTGATTTAAATTACAATGTTTTGCTGTTTGACAGCTTAACTGCACCTGTCTCATGTGTGACTGTCTTGTTTTGTCCCTGTATATAGCTAACAGTATGTCTTTACATATATATAAATACCATATTTCACAAGGAGGAGCCCATAAAATCAGGGATTTATCCTGTGGCATTTGATTCCATACTAAAGCTGACTTCATATTGGTAAATCTGCCACTTCAAACATGTAATGACCTATGAACATAAATAACTGCATTATAGAGAAACCCTTGTTGCTCCTAAGACTGTTTGAAATATCACAACAGCAAAAGCTTATTCATTTTCAAACAGCCAAACAAAAGCAAATTGAGGTAAAATGAAGTAGTTTTAAGTACTATGATGTTTTTGTCCTAATTAGGGTTGGGTACTGAAATCCGGTGCTAATACGGCACCGGTGCCTAAACGACCACTATCTACCTGACCGAATAGCAACGCAGATTTTGGTGCCTCATTTCGGTGCCAATTAAATGCCAGCGCTGGCAACATAGGCATCGCTGCACAGGATGCTAGTTAACACTACACTTGACAGCAGGTAACGTTAGCCTACTGTTAGCTAGCAGCTGGATTAAACACGGTTAAATGCTGACAGCTAAACAGTGTAAAGTGTGACTGTATTTCACTGGAGAGGATTCCAACATCAGGAGGTGTGCAGCTGCCATTGTCGGAAAAACAATACTAATTAAGTATTGGTTCAGGCAACATTTAGGCACCGCCACCATTTTAAAAGTATCGTTTTAGCACCGGTATCGGAAAAAACCCAAACGATACCCAACCCTAGTCCCAATGCTGTAATTCATGATTCATAAAAAAAATGATTGCATATATTTGTGTTTTAGGCTACTGTGAAAAAGTCAAAAAGGAAAAATACATCAAGCAGAGAATTATTAAACATAAAATGTTCTATGTTTTTTCATTGTGGTTAATATAAAAAGGATCATGTTTTCCTCTGGATAGCGTATTAAGGAGCTGTCGCTATCAACACAGACAGCTCCTCAGACTTTAGGCAGTTCTCACTGGAGAGCCAATAGAAAGCCCTTGTCCCCTCTTCCTCATTAGCATTTTGTGCTACTAGTTAACAAGTAAGCACTTTGGATTTCATTTGGTAATTAGTACACATTTTGTACCCAACTAGTTAACTAGTAAAAGCACAATGTCTCTCACTAGTGTCACTAATCGGCTTTTTGGACATCACACTAGTTAACTAGTAAATATTTTGAGATTCACTAGTTAATTAGTAAGGTCAAAAGAGGCTTCAACTAGTTTACTAATGAACATTTTGGCTTTTACTAGTTAACTAGTAAACATGTTGGACATGTTGCTTACCAATAAACTAGCAACCAGAATTCATGTTTCCTAGTTGACATGTCAGAGCTTTTGCAGGTCACTAGTTAACTAGTAAGACTTTTATTGTTACTTATTCGGTTCACAGGACCACTAGTGCGTCAAACAGCTGACTAGTTTGGACTTTGGTGCTACTAGCGCATGCCCTGCGTCACTAGTAAGGCTTATATTCCACTAGTTGCTGAAAACCAGTGACAAGTAAAAGATTTTGTTCAACTAGTACTGACAAAAAGCCAATTAGTGGAGCAACCTGACATCTGATATCAAGGATATGGAATTGATGCTCAAAGGGCTTGCCATATCCTTTTGTATGTAACATGCAACCGATTTAGACACAGACATAAAAAGAGTAGCTTCTTATTGCAAAAGTGGTGCCAGAGGTGTAGAAGATTAATTGAAAGTGGTTTGGAGCAAGGACTTGTGTGTCAGCAACTGGCCCCTGGTGACGAGAAGCGGGATGCCAAGAGCAAACTTTTTTTAAAGTCTATTGTCCTGCTGCACGCTCTCTTTACTTCTTTTACAAACCTCTTGTTAAAATGTTTTTCTCCCACAGATTGATCCAACCGTTGCCTCGGCTAAACCCTTCTTGTAGGGTGTCCGCACTGAGTGGAGCTCTGGGGGGATATGGCGCTGAGTGGAGCTCTGGGGATATATATATATATATATATATATATATATATATATATATATATATATATATATATATATATATAAATAAATAGGCCTTTATGGCACCTGCCAAAGTGGCTAGTAAGAGTGCCTGTGTTAAACGCCACTGCCGAATTCTACTCACATTTGGCGGGTAGGCAGGTGCTAATGTCAAGCCCTGCTTTTCTTGCTGAGTATCTAGTTATCTAATAATGTATTTCTGACACTTGGCTGTGTGTGCATCATTGACTGTGTATGAAGAAATCTGATTATGATTACATTTACATATTTTACATATGTTGTAGTAACTCATAGAGAAAATAAATGGAATATAAACTTGTTAAGCTTAAAAAACATATCCTTGGGCTAGTTTAACTGCATCAGACACCCAGTGACCTAAATGTTTAAATCAAGCACTCAACAAACCATGCATTTTCATAATGATGGGTGCCCGGGAGCCTCTGAGGATCTCTGGTGGTCCAGTGAGATGTTTTCTGTGGCTGGAGATTAATGGCTGCTGACTATGTTTCCACACTTTACCTAGATGAGAGATACAATTTTAGTTATATATATGCCAGCAAACTAATAAACTACTACTAACAAACTACTTCCCCTGGTACATTCAACATAAGTGGGACATAAAAGTTTTCAATGTTACTGATTAACAGTCAGTCTATGAGTCACAGACCTTTTGAAGTCAGATATAGCTGACAGAGCCAGCAGGATGGGTTGACACACCCTTTGAACAAGCAGCAGTAAAATTAATCCTTATCCATCAAATGTGTTTTACATTTTTATTTTCACATTTTTTGCACCAGCCAGCTTCCATTCCGATGCCTTGTGTAGGATTTTTTCAGTCTAATGCTGATGTATATGGTTATAATACAAGACATGCCAAATATTTACACCTTCCAATGTTCCGTACTAGGCTTTTTTTCAATTCTCTATTAGATACAGGGAGCACAAAATAGTTGTATCAACACTGCATTTCAGTCAACTTCTGTCAAAAATTATAAAAAGAGGCTTAGGACCTGTCTGATGACCCAAACTTAACTGTCTGTATTGATCTGAACTATTCATATCTGATTTTGTTTGGCCTTCCTGTCTCTCATAACTACTCAATCATAAGTCCACACATCCTCATTTTATCTATATTCTTGTAATTTATTTTATGCCTTCGCTGTTTTATGTAGCCAACCTTAGTTTTTTTTTTTTTTTATTCAGTGCTTACTTGTGTTTAATTTGTAGATTTGTTGATAGGACTCTTGTAATTGTAATTGTTCATTAAACATTTTTCCCCCTCTTCCACAAGGTGAGATTCATCAAGCCCCTAGGGATTTTCTTAATCTCACCCTTACAATCTTTTAATATTTATTTTAATTTCTTGTTGTGTTTCTGTTGCCTTGATTTTATTGTGCAAATAAACAAATTCAAAAAAATCAACTTAAAGTGCTACTTACAGTTGAACTCAAACTGCTGTTTCTTCATAACATTTTCTCTCTAGTGAGAATTTGTGAGCAAGTGAGCATTTGTGTCATCCATTAATAAATCACTTCAATCTTGAAAGGCCAATTAACCATTAACTATTGAGTGTTAGAAAAAACCAACAGTGGATAAGCCTGTACTTTGTGTGCTGCTCATTTCCTGTTAATGACATCCTGACACCATTCTCAGATCAAACTGTCATGTGACATAATAAAGTTTCGACATATTGATAAGGACATTAATTGGCCCCTTTAGACACAGTTTGGCTGCAAGGGTGAATGGGTTCAGTTTCCAAGGTAACGTGTGTTTGCATACTCTTACCGTACTGAGCATGTCCGTTGGCTAGAAACAGAAAGTAGTCTTTGTCCAGATCATAGAGGGCTCTTTTCTGATTAGTCAGTTTGACTGGTCTACTTAATCTGCACTGAATATGTCCGTCTGCCAGCCGCCATGACACTGAGGAGAGGACAGACTGCACACACACACACACACACACACACACACACACGCACACACACACACACACACACACACACACACACACACACACACACACACACACACACACAAAATCCAGAGAAAATCCAATTATATTTCAGAAGGGAAACATTTTTGGTTTCTTTGTGAGAATCAGAATAAGAAACGGGTTTATTGCCACAATAAGTTACACTTACATGGAATTTGCCTTAGTGATGGTGCATACATAAACAAACATATTATAGTTTTTTTATCGCTTTGGTACTATTATCACAACCATGTGATACAATTTCACAACTCTTAGTACAAAACTCCAAACTCATTACCCTTGTAACACAGCCAGTCTTTCATTCAAAATGTACCATTCATTTGGATTGTAAACATCTCCCACCACACAACCATTCATTCAAAAAATATTTTTTTGTCAAATGTCATAAGAACATTTCATACATTTGATCTGTTATACGCTCCCCGCCCTGCTCTCTTCTTCCTCTCTGTTCATTTCAGTTGTTCCTGATTCCTGATTGTCAGTGTGGCCCTGGCCCTGTATATAAGGAAGGCTGGGAGACAGAGATCGGGTCTCTGAGACTGAAGCAGCTCTGATCATCGTCTTCTGTTGTGTTTTATTGCTTTGAGGATGGAGGTCTGGTAGTGTAGTTTTCGCGGCTTTGTTTCTGTTAGTTAGTCACTACTCTTTAGTTTAGGGGGGGAAGTTCTGGGTCCAATGGCCCTTGATGGGTTGGCTCAGGCTTCTTCCCTTCTTTTGTTCTTTTTGGCCAGACCTCCAGACTCCCATAGTTTTGGTTTAATCAATAATAGATAAGTTGTGAATAAACTTTAATTTACTTTAACTAATCCTCGGGTTTGGTGTTCTTCGATATGTTGACGGTCACATTAAAGTTGTGTTTGTTTGCTGTGGCCGCAACAGATCACCCAAACACAACAAAATTATATCTTTTCAGTTTAATCGTATTAAATACCAGCGAATCCAGTAATAAACAATGCAAGATATATTTTTCAAATCGCCATTAGAAGTGCTGAAAGTAATATGCTACCGTAGTATAGTGTAAAAGACAGATTACACTTTTCACATTAAGTAATACACTTACATGACCTAACATTTACAGAATTATTTGAATAATATCTATCATATGTGTAATCAAGTTGTGATCAATGAAGATATTCTCACCAATCATTTTGCCCAAATTGTTTATGAAATTTAAAAAGTCTCTCGTCTCCTCGTTCATCCACTTATATCTGTAGAAAACAGAAAACGTGGCGGAAATGACCTAAAACTCCACTTCTTCGTTTTATGGTGGGTTGCAACCATAAAATGACCAAAAACGTCATCACACTTCATTATTTATTAGGTAAATAACGTTTCCATCAGCATT
Organism: Sander lucioperca; assembly: GCF_008315115.2. Taxonomy (NCBI): domain Eukaryota; kingdom Metazoa; phylum Chordata; class Actinopteri; order Perciformes; family Percidae; genus Sander; species Sander lucioperca. Next base: position 19,222,724 of record NC_050181.1, read on the forward strand.
CATTGCATTAGGGACTGTTTGTTTTTTATTAAAGGGGCTACCGGAGGAGTTTTGGGATCTTTAGGCAAAATAGACTTGATCTTCCCTTCGCCAGCAATACATTTTTTTATGACCCTCCAAAATGATTGGGAAAAGAGGCATGACCCTCCCCAGCAATTTATTGATGCCTTCTGTTCTGTTCAGATAGCCACTGTTTTTTTACAACCATGACATGACTAAACCTCTGCTTTCTCATCTTACACATCACACTCCTCTGTTATGGTGGCCATTTCAGTAGATTTACTCACTAACATTGTTGTGGAAACACAATAAGCATGGAAACTAAATGCACACTTCTTGCATAACTGCATTACTTCAAATACTGAGTTACTCCTCTAGTAAACTAGTATTTACATGAAATAAAACAATAAAACACTGAGACCATTCAACAAAGCACACTATGGGTAATAACCCATATTGACAGCTGGCCCGCCCAATCAGAAATTCAAAGTTAAAACACTAGAGAACTTTTCCCGCTTCAGTCCCCCTACAGGTTGTCTCATCGGAACTACAACTGGAAATAGTTTGTCTGCTATTTCATTACTAAATTCACTTCCAATTTATGTTTTCCTCCATGGGTGCTCACGGGCGCACGCCCTTTAAAAAGAAAAAAAGGAGTCAAAAAATGTTTGCATTTCAGAACCTTAGGAAATGGACAGCGGCCGACACAAACACACACGCCTTTTAATTCAATAATAAAGCCATGAAGTAGGCTTTCAACTCAGGACAGTGCCACTTCTCACAAATACAGATAGGATTGGAGATGAGAAGTTTAACTGACACATAACCGCAATCAGCGCTCACACGCTCCACTTAGCAACTGCAATGTTTAATTTTGAATGAATGTAGCCTACTGGCAGTCTGGCACATGTGGATGCTCAGTATTTTCCGTGGGTGCTCCAGCTCGAGGCAACGTGAAACCTTTCAGCTAGTCAGCCTCATTATATTCCATCTTTATGTCAGTGACGATACTTTGGCAACAGATGGCACAGTTAGCTATAGGGTTGCATTCTCAAAGAAAGCAACTCCAAACTCATATTGCGATTTTTGTTGGGTCAGAGCCATCTGCTAGCGATGGGGGGCTGAGACTGAGATCTACATGGAAAAGTATGCACCAAACAAGCCACTTTGAAATGTTGCTGTTTTCATGAATACAACAGTTGGGTGACCCTCCCTCCTAGACTAAAAAACGTTGGGTGACCCTCCCCGTAACAAAGAATAAAAAGACATGACCCTCCCCTATTTTCCTCCGGTGGTCCATTCCATAAATACCGAACGGTCCCTTGGCCATTTACCGATTAAGAGAAAATCCGGATGTTATGCTGCAGTCTGCCCTTGTCCTGAAGATGGATATAAATCTCCTGTCTGTAACTTAACATTCTAGTGTATAGGACTTAGGGCAAACTATTGGCAGAAATGGAATATGATATCAATAACTATGTTTATGTTAGCTTAGAATGAGCCTTTTATATCTATATACGGTAGTCCAGAACGGACAAACCAAACACTGGCTCTAGATAGGGCCCTTTGCATCTTCATGTCAGCCACCGGAGTTCTCTTACACACTTGGCATGTTTATTATTTGGTTATTTGGCAATATATTGCAATTGCTAATTTTTATAATTGAAAATAAAGAGTATATTAATTTTGACATAAACATGAATGTTACCAACATTTTAGTTGATCGCGCTGCCACTGTCATCTCGTCTGCTTTCTGTGTTGGAGGCAGAGGCAGGGCTCAGGCAGCGTCTCCACACACACAGACACACACACACACACACACACACACACAGCATGAAAAGCTGTACACCTCTACGATGCTGAGGCGGGCAGGACTCTTAACCCTCTTTTAATTAAACCACCAAGACTTAGCCACAATCTTTATCAGCCAATCACATTCTGCTGTCAATATTTAAATGTTTTACTCATAGTTTCTGTCAGCTCTCATTTTAGCGTGAATCGTCATGACCCTCCTCCACCCCGTTTCCTTCCAGTTCATAATTTACAGTGCCAGGTCTGAGCTCACCTGAGCTTAGTCCTCTTCTCATGAATCCAGATCACAGCATCCTCTTCATTCATCACTATCACCACCAGTGTCTAGACTCCATGTGGGGTATCCTATAATACTCACGACGCTTCTCGACCCCCTTTACAATATGATAACGTCCCGATGGGAATTTGATTATGTCACAATAGGGTCTAATCGCCAAAGACTTTTCTCAGTTATCATTTTTATTGTGCATCAATAAATAATTGTTGACCTAAAATGAGGTCTCTCCTGATTAAACTAGTTAGATAGTCCTTTCAATACTTTCAAGAACAAAATTGTACCATAGTAAAATTTGACTTTTAAAAAAAGAAAATCAAGGAAAGCATTAAAGTTTGTTTTTTTTCACTGATATCTTTTGTAGTTTTTCAATGTTCTCTGTTCCTATTCTTCCCATTTATATTACATTAGATTTATTCACAAAGACTTTTCACTTCTCACCTCAGACTGGTCTTCAGGGTGTGTCCGTCCACTGACGAAGGCAGCACTCACTAATACTCTATCCCCATCTTTTACACACATATACACATCATCATTACCCTGAGCACACGTACACACACACACACACACACACGCACGCACACGCACATGCACACACACACACACACACACACACACACACACACACATGCGTAAATATATACAGTATGTAGTAGTAACATGTTGGTAAATGGATCATAACAAAAATGTCTTTACAGCTGCAGGTATTTTTCTGATTACTGAAGATAAATATTTAATGCAGAATGTTGTGTTAAACTGAGGGTCTAGCTTACCATCCATTTGTCCCAGGACAGTGCAAAGGCAATGTATCCCTCTGCTGGGCCACTCAGCTCAAATACCATAGACTGCAGAGAGAAGTGATAAAGATTCAGTAGATGATATTAAATCCTAAATTCAAAGTGGCAGAAAGAATACGGCAGCTCCAGAGCAACTCAAATTAAGCTAGTGCAAACGCCAGCGCTGGGAATCTAATGCCAGACCGCCCCAACTCCCCCGCCGGATCAGCTATAAGAGCTGTTAGATCAGCTGCCTTATTTTGAGAGACGGACCTTCCTTTCTGCCACTACCCCCTGTTGTTTTAGTGAGATTTATAATTTGGTAAAACAGCATCCCCGCCAGCGCATCATTAAAAACTATAGCCTCATTGGCAAATGTAAACCTCTAACTCAAAACACAATGAAACTGATTGGCAACATGAATAGGTTCTTCTGTTCTGTTCTTCTGTGCTGCAGGCAATCCAGCAGATTATCTGGAAAATGCACCCTGGTGACACACAGCGTCCCAGTTTGAATGTGATCAGAATCCATCGATGTTGTTTTCATTGTACCAGTACTGTTAAAAGTCAAACCATTTTGTCTGGTCCCTCTGTAGTCATGGACAGGAAGAAGCAGTGAGGGTCTTCTTTTGGATCACAGCCAGGAGGATCGAGCAGGCAGGATTTTGACTGGCCACATCCCTCAGAAGTAAACTAAAGGTGTAAGATGGGGAGGGAGCTTATTGATTACTGCATGTTCAGACAGGAAATCACTGTCACAATCAGAAGTCCAAATGTTGTGACACTTACAAGCCCAGGCAGGATGGAGGCTGTGGTTGTAGGTTGTACTGGAGGAGGTGTAGTGTCTGACTGAGGTGGGTGGGGAGTAACACCATGCTGATAGATGATTGGCCCAGGCAGTTTCACCCAAAATAGACTGTAGTGTTTCACTACAGTCACACTGGAAAATATAGCCATAGATAAACACTCACTGTGGAATATTCTGTCAAGTAATGTATAAATCTTTAGAATAAAGTCAAGGATTAACGCAGTCGCACAGTCATGCAAACATGTATTTTAATGAGCATATATTTACTTTTCAAAACATCGTTGGGTCATTAAAATTTCCATTTTAAATAAGGATTATCAAAATTAAATAAAGATTTTAATGCTACGCAGAGGATGAACCCTGTACATTTTAGACACTACATCTTCATATTTGATGAATGGCTAATATCTGTGGATATTTGTAGTCCCATAGGACGAGCCCTGTAGATTTTGTTTATCCTGTTGCCTTTTCTGTACATCCATTTGTATACCAAAATTCTCACTTGGACACAGGATATTGCCTAGACCTTTCTTAAGGCAGACATCTTGACGTATCAGACAAAGGTGTAACTAATAAAATTACATCATGAGAGATATGGGTAGATTGTTGAGCTGAGCACTCTGCACAAATGTAACCATTTCATATAATATGGCATATGACATGAACTACTACGACTACCATTTTCTAGTCACTGTTCCATTATCTTCATTGTGACTATTATTGCCACTGTTCATCACACCCCCAACCGGCACCGTCAGACACCGCCTACCAAGAGCCTGGGTCTGTCCCAGGTTTCTTCCTAAAAGGAGTTTTTCCTCGCCACTGTCGCACTAAAAGCTTGCTCTTGAGGGAATTACTGGAATTGTTGGGACTTTATAAATTATAGAGTGTGGTCAAGACCTACTCTATCTGTAAAGTGTCTCGAGATAACTCTTGTTATGATTTGATACTATAAATAAAATTGAATTGAATTGAATATAAGTATATCCCATGTATGAACATGTTAGTGTTGTAATTAAAATGATAATACGAAGTGTAACCACTGAAAGTAATGTATTACATTACAGTGGAAAATGTATAAGTATACTGTATATAAATAAAATATAGTGCAACCAAGTTCGCTGTCATGCTTTAAATAACTGATGTAATTATTTACTGTGCAACATTGCCACTTCATGAGAAATATACCCAGTGCCTGGTTTGATCCAACTGTTCAGACAGAAAGTGACAACTCAGAAATTGATCCATTCGTCCAGCCAACATGACAACACAGAGTCAAGGGGTTGCTAAACGAGACAGTTCCACATGTGTCTGGCAGAGCTCACTTACATCAAGTGACATTAGCTAATAATGCTAAGAACACTCAATGCTGTTTAACTGACATTGCTGAGTCAGTTTGCTGATTATATGACTCTTCTCTACTTGTGCTACTGATACTTTTCTGCTATTATTTTGGGTATCAAATTATAGCGCAGTCATAACTTGTTAGCGCAGTGGCCACTTTTCAACAAACATTTCATAAATTAGCTTTGAATAAAATTTAGAAATATAAACTCACAAAAACTGAACTTGTCTGGGAGCATATGTAGGAGCATTCCAGATGACAACAACCTCTGTCTGTCTGGCATCACTCGTATGGCTCACTGCTGAACCCTGGGCACACACACACACACACACACACACACACACACACAAACACAAACACAAACACACACAAACACACACACACACACACACACACACACATACACACACAAACACACACAGGTTTTGTTTTTACTGTATTTTTCTTATCTGAGAATGTTGGTTTTGTGATCAAATATGTTTTTACTATTTATTACTTGTTACACATAGTACTTCAACTACTGTGTCTTTACGTGAATGTGATATGTGCATATGTTCACCTGGTGCTTATTGCAGGTGAGCAGCTGTGTCTTTTTCAGATTGGTCAAGGTAAAGGTGCCAACTGTGGATACCAAGCTCTGATTGGCTGCATCTCTGGCCTGAAGTAGAAAGCCCTCAAAATACGATGTTCCGACAAGGGTGACTGAAAACAGTGTTTCAAAAGTAAAAAATGAAAAGAAATTAAATTAACAATATCAATCATTTCTATTCATTTGATTTTAAACTAATAACTTAGTAGGACCTGTATTTTAAATATGGACTCTTAAATATGATTAGTTTGGTCAAAGTTTTATTTATATTTGATCCCTTATTTTATTACAATTACAAAAGACTATGTTCACTAATTTCTTCCTTATGGAGTACTGCATACTTACAGTTTTATACGATCGCTATGACAATTTTTTCAATTCTTTTAACAACTTTTCTAAACTCTTAACGCACCAACACACCTACAACACACAATTGGCAAAACAGTTAATTTCATTCTCAAAATCACACACTGAAAACTAAACTCTAACACTAATTTTCAAAATACAATAATTCACTAACACAATACACTATGTCCACCAAAACATTGCAAACATGTCTCAAAATCAAATAATTCTTCCAAAACACTGTCATGTTCTCTTCCAACAGGAACATTTAGTCAATCATAACACAATGTCATACAAAACACTAACATGAGATGGAATTACAGAAACTGCATTATTTGATGTGTCAGATCTGCCTTTATTAGTTATTAGTTTCTTTTGCTGCCAACATTCAATACAGAAAATGAATGACCCATCTCAGAGTAGCTTTATAGAATGTACGGTTTACTGTATGAAAAAAAGAAGACAGAGACAGAATTGTCCTGGTACTCGTCTTCCTCTCCCTTGTGCAGGCATTTTCCCCCTTTCTTTGTGTTCATCTATATTGTTCTAATATGACCTCTTTTACTGTACTACCATATGGTCATGCGATTGAAAGAACCTCAACACCTGAGTGTGTTTCCTAGATGTCAATCAGCTGTGATTGTACTATTTGCATAACTTCAATCAGCTGTTTCTCAGTAGCAATGGAACAAAATTCAGGGGATATACAGTCCCCTCCAAAAGTATTGGAACTGCAAGGCAAATTCCTTTGTTTTTGTTGTTCACTGAAGACATTTGGGTTTAAGATCAAAAGATGAGTATGAGACAGGAGTTCAGAATTTCAGCTTTTATTTCCTGGTATTTACATTAACATGTGTTAAACAACTCAGGACATACCACCCATTTTTCAAGTGAGCAAAACTATTGGAACATGTGACTGACAGATGCTTCTTGTTGCCCAGGTGTTGCCTTTTTATCCTTGGTTTAAACCTATAAAGACTGCATTTCTTGTTTAAAGAGGATAAACCAACATGAAGACCAGAGAGCTGTCTATGGGAGAAAAGCAAGCCATTTTCAAGCTGAGAAAAGAAGGAAAATCCACCAGATCCATTGGACAAACATTGGGCATAGCAAGCACAACAATTTGGAATGTCCTGAAAAAGAAAAACTACTGTCAAACAGGTCGGCCAAGAAAAACAATAGTAGTTGATGACAGAAATATTGTGAGAGCTGTGAAGAAAACCCCAAAAACATCAGTAAGTGACATCACCAACGACCTCCACAGTGCAGGGGTGAAGGTATCACAATCCACTGTTCGAAGAAGACTCCGAGAGCAGAAATATAGAGGCCATACCACAAGATGCAAACCACTCATCAGCAGTAAGAATCGGAAGACCAGATTGGAATATGCAAAGAAGTACAGAGATGAGCCGCAAAAGTTCTGGAACACAATCTTATGGACTGATGAGACCAATGGCGTTTTTCCATTACATGGTAACTGCTCGACTCGCCTCGACTCGCCTCGACTCGCCTCGACTCGACTCGCCTCGCCTCGCCTCGCCTCGCCTTGACTCGACTTGACTCACTGTGCGTCCGTTTTCCATTGCAGATTTTAGTACCACCTCAGCGTGGCACGCCGGCTCGACGCACACTCCAGCGCACAAGTATAAACATCATTGTGCGCTGGTGTGTGCATCGAGCCGGCGTGTGTGTGTACGTAGGCTACGGCGAAAGCTCTGCCTGGAGCCTCCGCAGAACTGTAAAACAAGAGGCGCCGCAGTAAACTGCCGTGACCTAACGCGACACACACACAGAACGTGGAAGATGTGTTGTTGTTGCCAGAAGACACATTTAGTTTCAAATGAAGCTGGAGGCAGCAAAAAAAAACACAGCTGGCTAAACTATTTAAAAATAGTGGGTTTGTTCAGGACACCCCCGTCTGTCGCTTTCACGTCACCTTTTGGTATCGGCTCAGCTTGCTTGGAACCTCGACTGAGGAGGTACTAAAAAAAAGTACCAGGTCCTTTTTTTCCTAATGGAAAACCAAAAAAGGCGTGTAAAATCGAGGCGAGTCGAGTAGGTACCATGTAATGGAAAAGCGCCACAAGATTACAGTTTTTCTTGATTGCTTTGACCTGCTTAAAGAAACTGGGATCCATTTGGTTTTCATCAGCACTGTCTCAGCAGAGCAGAAGACACCTCTTGCAAATATGTTAACCCTTTCTCATTGGATTGACACATTTTCCCCACACTTTTGCAGAACAGTTAACAAGGATGTCATTCAGAATCAGAATCAGAAAGGGCTTTATTGCCAAGTACGTTGCACATACGAGGAATTTGTCATGGTGTTGTTGGAGCATGTCACACATACAAATATAAGAAGGATAAAAAGAATATAAACAATATAAGTATAAACATATACACACAGTATGTATTAATAACGATAAAATAAAATAAAATAAATAGTAAAATAAGTTAAACAGTAGTAAAAAGGAACACTACAGCAGAGTAGGTACAGTGTAGGTACAGAGTAGGTATAGTAGGTACAGAGTATTTACAGTGGGGTGTGGAGAGAGTCAGGATGGGTTCCGGGCCTTGTTAATAAGGCTAGTGGCGGAGGGGAAAAAACTGTTTATGTGGCGTGAGGTTTTGGTCCTGATGGACCTCAGCCTCCTGCCAGAGGGGAGTGTCTCAAAGAGCTTGTGTCCGGGGTGGGAGGGGTCAGCCACAATCTTTCCAGCACGCAAGCAGTCCAAACTCCATTGTTTCAGCTATGGTAACCAAACAGAAACCATCTGTTCCTAACTATTAGAAACTACCTCCATCAGTATGAAATCACTGAAGCACCTGTTTGACACTCCTTCACACAAATCTTCAATTAGCAATCAGTCTGCAAGCCTTAAAGGTTCAGCGTCTGTGTTGTTCTTTGCCAACATGGATGAAAGAGGTCAAAGGCAGATGAGAGTGAGAGGAAGAGGTAGAGGGGTCCGAGGAAGAGGAGTCCAAGTGCAAGGTGGAGGTATAGTTGGAAGGGCTCAGGTTTCTGATGAAATTCGGGCAACTGTTATTGATCACGTTATCAATCATAGCCATGTGGCCCCATCATCAAGACAAAAGAGACTGAGTATCAATAGTGGCTATTTCTTATACTCTACAGTAATAGATGTTTATACTTTACTGTAAGAGATTTAGTTTTTATTTTCTTAATTTCTTATATATATTTATTTTGGTTTACATGTAATGGTTGTGTAATATTTACAGTATTTCAGTTTTCAGCCACAGTTTGAAATAAGAATCATGGAATCAATAAAATTTGCATCAAAGCATTTCTGATTCTGGATCCAATTCTTGGATCAACAAATGTCACTAGCATGAAAGCTACGTACAGTAATAGGCTACAATGACAAGCAATGGTGCACTGATTCACACTGTGCTGAGTGCTGTATTTTGTGTTTTGTTGTCCACTGTGTAATGGTTGATTGGAAGAGCTCATACACTTGTTTGCAAGTTGTGTTGTTTGAAGGCAAAATTAGCTTTTGTTGCATATTTTAAATGTTTTGGCACGGTTAGAGCCTTTTGCAAACAAAATGTGTCATTTTGACCATGAGTGCCAATGTTTCGGCCTCTGTGTTAACTGTTTTGAAAATGTGGAGTTTGAGTTGACTGCTGCATCAAAGCAATCAAGAAAAACTGTAATATCTTCCAAAGTGATGGAAAGGCCAAAGTGTGGAGAAAGAAAGGAACTGCTTATGATCCGAAGCAGTGGTGCGCTTGCGACTTACAAAGATACATAACAGCTACAAGTGTATGCACTATACAGGATTGACCCTATTATACTTTAGCGACAGGAATTGATAGGTCAAACAGCAAACAGCCACCCACAAATAGTCTATAAACAAAGCATCAGGCTGTCTTTGAGATTTCACATGAACAACAGTTAAAGTTACTCAGGTTACCGAAGAATACCATAATTCCTCCGTTCAATTAGGCCTAAGCGACGCACCCCAAAGCTTCCATCCTTAACAGCCATGTATATGGGCTCTTCCAGTCTCTCCACTGCTGGCGGTTTCAATTTAATGGGAGAGAGGAGCAAGAGGGATTAGGATGGTGACTGGCCTCTGATGAGCTGTTGCCACCATCATCTTCAGTCAGAGAGGTTAGGATGGTGACCGGCCTCTGACGAGCTGTTACCACCACCATCTTCAGCCAGAGGGGTTAGGATGGTGACTGGCCTCTGATGAGCTGTTACCACCATCATCTTCAGCCAGAGAGGTTAGGATGGTGACCGGCCTCTGATGAGCTGTTACCACCATCATCTTCAGCCAGAGAGGTTAAGATGGTGACCGGCCTCTGACGAGCTGTTACCACCCCTATCTTCAGTTAGCGGGGTTAGGATGGTGACCGGCCTCTGACGAGCTGTTACCACCACCATCTTCAGTCAGAGGGGTTAGGATGGTGACCGGCCTCTGATGAGCTGTTACCACCACCATCTTCACCCAGAGAGGACATTATTTCTTCAGCTTCTTCTTGCATTGTCACCCCAGCGGGAGGTGTGCTAACAGGGCTTGCAGCAGGTGAATCGGTCATGCTGTTAACATCATCACTACACAATTTCTTAGTAAAACAAAAATCAATTAAACTGCCTTGTTTTCTTTTTGCCATGGCTATATGATGCTAACTGCAGAATGGATTTCAAGGACTTTGCGTGCCGATTAATGGCCTCCAACATTTACATTTTTTATATTAATCTTTGAGTTAACATGTACTAAACATGAGTTGAATTTGCACTGCAGCGCCGCCACGCCTTGAACCTCATCACAAGAACAGCATGTATAGTTATCTTTATTCAAGTGAATTAGGTTTAAATCGTCGTCATGCATGACTGAATGATATTGTTGCAATTTTACACATAATAATCCACGATGATCACATTACACGAAAGCTGAAATTGCACATCAAAATAACACATTGTCAGTATTTTTAGAGACCCCCCAAAATTTCACAAATCACGTTTTCAGGGGAGCCCATGTCTTATTAAGGGGAGCCGAGCTCCCCCTAGCTCCCCCATAGTTCGCACCCTGGTTAACCCAATAGAGCATGCATTTCACCTCCTGAAGAGGAGACTGAAGGGGAAACCCCCTGAAACAAACACGAACTGAAAGAAGCTGCGGTAAAAGCCTGGAATAGCATCACAAATGAAAAATGCAACAGTTTGGTGATGTCGATGGGTCGCAGGATTGAAGCAGTTATTGCCAGCAAGGGTTATGCCACCAAATATTAAATGTTATTTACTTTAAGATTATTTGTTCCTTTACTTTTGCTCACCTAAAAATACTGTGGTCTAATACAAACAGTGATATATCCTAAGTTGTTTAACACATCTAAATGTAAATTGTATTGTATTTGGAAAATTATGAAGCCACGTCTCCCTCCTAAATTTATCAAGATAAGGCAAACCAAATTCTTCAATAGTGACCAATTCATTAATGATTTGCAACAAATTAATTGGTACAGGCTCAATCTAATTCCATTTATTGATGATGCATTGAGTTTTCTATATACTGAGCTTCAGAATGTTATAAATAAGCATGCTCCTTGGACCACAGTTAAAGTTAAAGGTAGTCACTTACCGTGGGTAAATGGAGACCTTATTAATCTCTATAAACAGAGGGATAGGGCTTGGTACAAATTTCGACGTACAAAATACACTGCTGACTGGGAAGAATACAAACGATTAAGGAACAATTGCACTATGCAAACGAGAAACTCTAAATCAAATTATTTCAGAAATTGTCTAACGAATGATTTTAAAAACCCACGACGATTCTGGAAACAGGTTAATAATGTACTTGGGAGATCTGGGCGGGCTACAACTAATTTGAATCTGAATAATGAAAGTATAGATGATCCAGCTACCATTGCTAATGCTTTTAGTTTGCATTTTTCCCTAGCACCACAAGTACAGACTTCTACTTTTCAACCTGATCTGGCCCCTTGTATCCAGCCAGGCTGTTCTTTTTTATTTACCGAGGTCAGCCCAGCTGATGTGCAAAGGGCCATAAGTGAACTGTCCTCTATCAGTGGTGCTGGTCCAGATGGCATCGAGAATAAGTTCATTAAAATTGGTTCTCATGTACTAGCAGTGTCATTGGCTTCACTTTTCCACCTTTCGTTCTTGTAAATTTCCTTTAGCCTGGAAATGTGCCAAATTTATCCCACTTCACAAGGGTGGCGATCCCAGAAATATTAATAACTACAGACCCATCTCAATTATCAATAGTGTTGTAAAAGTTTTTGAGAAAATAATCTTTTTCCAATTATCGAATTATCTATCTGACAATAACCTATTATCTCAACGCCAATCTGGATTCAGAAAACATTTTTCTACTACTACAGCACTTCTTAAATTTACCAATGATGTGTTTTCAAGTTTTGATAATCGTATATGTACAGGTGCATTATTTTTAGATCTTACTAAAGCATTTGACTTAGTTGATCATTATCTACTTTTAGACATATTGTACTCTGTTGGTCTGTCTACTTCTTCTTTACTCTGGTTCAATTCTTATTTACACAATCGTCGTCAGTGTGTGTCTTTTGGGGGCAGCATTTCTAATTTCACTGGTATTGACAGAGGAATTCCTCAAGGTTCCTCTCTCGGGCCTTTACTTTTTTCTATATTCATCAATGATCTTCCGCGCAGCTGCACTGAATGTAATATCCAACTTTATGCTGATGACACGGTCATTTATTGTTCCAAACCTAATATTTATGACATTAGCACTACATTACAAAATGGTTTTGATTCTGTCCAGCGGTGGCTATTGGCCAACGAACTTCTACTTAATAAGTCAAAATCATATTCAATGCTTTTTCAAAAAAAGCCGAATCTTTCATTTGAAAATTCATTAAAAATTACATTTCTTGATCAAACTCCCATAAATCCTACTAGGCAGGTCAAGTATCTTGGCCTTTGGCTTGACTCTGATCTTTCTTTTAGCACTCATGTACATAATATAACTAATAAGCTCAACTGCTCACTTAGAATGTTATACCAATCAATTAACTGTTTTAATTTTCCTGTTAGAAAAAGAATTGTTTCTCAACTTTTACTGCCAATTTTGGATTATGCCGATATCGTATACCAAAATACTACAGCCTCCTGCCTTCAGTCTCTTAACACTGCCTACAATAGCCTGTGTAGATTTATTCTCCGCTGCCCCTACAGAACACATCATTGTGAAATGTACCATCAACTGTCCTGGCTGACCCTACCAGATAGAAGGCGTTTTCATTGGTCACAATTTATTTTTAAATGCATTTATATGGACTATCTTTCCTATTTAAAACAATATCTAATCTTATTCAGCTCATTTTATAACTTGCGACACAATAACCAAATCTATTTTCTCATTCCTCAAATCAACAAAGAAATAGGAAGATATGCATTTCAATATAAAGCACCTTATGAGTGGAATAACCTTCCAATTTCAATTTGCTCTTTGACTTCCTTTCCAATGTTTAAAAATGCCCTAGCTCAACATCTTCAAAATACATGCAATTGCATTGCTTTTAATTTTTTTTTTTTTTTTTTTTTTTTTTTTGAGATCTATGTGCTGGTTTGAGTGCACAGGTCAGGACAGATGCTGGAGCATTATTGGTGGCCACTACTTTACTATTGTTCTACAGTGGTTATCACTGATAGAGTTGATACTCTTAAACTGGACTAAATGAAATCTATTTTAAGCATGGTGCATTAATCTCTTACATTTATGTGTGCATACGTGTTTACTGGTGTCTAGATGTGTGTTTCGGTACATATATATTTCATGTGTTTACTTTGTTGAGGGAAGAGTGAGCAACCTTTGGAGAGTCTTGCATGAGTGAATGTTTTGTTTGTATGAGTTATGTACTATATATTTTTGCACTTACCATTATCGTAAAGTAAGTTGTTGTTTTTTTGTTTTTCTTTTCTTTTCTTCTGTTTGACTGCCGCTGTAAGGTCAATGTTAATTTCTGTATCTGGACTCGAGGACCCCCTCGAAAACGAGATGGTTCATCTCAAGGGGTTATTCCTCTTCAATAAATAAATATCAAATATATACCAGGAAATAAAAGCTGAAATTCTGAACTCTTGTCTCATATCCATCTTTTGATCTTAAACCCAAATGTCTTCAGTGAACAACAAAAATAAAGGAATTTGCCTTGCAGTTCCAATACTTTTGGAGGGGACTGTATTTATGTTTCAATTTACAATATGATCAGCTGTTTTTTCAGCAAATCTTGACAACTGACTTGTCACAGTCCTTAGGTACCTTTGATCTGATCTCCGGGACTGAACTTAGTGCTGTTGGTTTCTAGGCTGTAGGGGCTGTGAGCGGTTTGACTGGGGACACCATGGTGGGGTTCCATGCTGCCACAGACTTTGGTGACCTTGCCGTCGGCATAGCAGCCTGCTGGCACCCAGTAACACACCAAGACAGAGATAAAGAGAAGGCAATACAAGCCCATAGGAGACATCTCCAAGATAAATCAGCCGCTACACGTCCACAAAGTCTGTAATGAAAAACAAATTGCACATTTTTCTGAGTTCATAGCTCCAGTAGTTGTGGAACTGCAGTAAGTAGGCTGGCAAGGCTATTTTATTCACGTATACAATATACAAGCTGAAACTGTTACTGAAAGGTATTTAACTCTACATAACAGATAAGACTAACTGATGTGCAACGTTGTTTCCAAAGGTCTCCATTTGTGCCTGTCCAGAATACAAAGCAACCCCAGAGTTTTCAAACCAAAATGGAGGCAGCACTGTTTCCAAATCTATCTATTTTAGGGGCTCAGAAACACCAGAGTAATGTGGACGTAAAGCGTGAATGTAGCAAAAGATATTTGTTTTTCAAACGGAAAAGTACTAGTGTAGATTTAGCCTAAGAAACACCAGGCAATGGAGGGCCATGACTTGAACAAACTGTCAGAAAAAATAACATTTACACCCAAGTGAGTGATAAGGTTGTTGTACTCACCACTTGGAAGCCTGCTGGAGTAGAAGGAAAAATCTCCAGCATGAGTGCAATATCATTTTCCCAGTCATATACACTGTATGGTCCCAGTGCCCTGTGTGTGTGTGTGTGTGTGTGTGTGTGTGTGTGTGTGTGTGTGTGTGTGTGTGTGTGTGTGTGTGTGTGTGTGTGTGTCTGTGTGTGTGTGTGTGTGTGAGTGTGTGTGTGTGTGTGTGTGTGTGTGTGTGTGTGTGAGTGTGTGTGTGTGTGTGTGTGTGTGTGTGTGTGTGTATGTATTTTATTGCAGCAGTTTTACAACCTTATGGATGAACTATTGGAACTTCCTGATATGACTTTTCAGTACGGGGCATGTTCCATTACCTTATCACGTGTACAATCAATATAAAGATATACAATAATGACTAGTAGGGCACTCAAAATGGACAGACCACAAGGCCAATAGTCCTCTATGAAAATGGTTCTCAAACTTGTGCCCCTATTGAAATATCTTTTTAGCCTGACCAGAATAGTTTTTCCCAACAATTACGCATACACACACACACACACACACACACACACACACACACACACACACACACACACACACACACACACACACCATAAATGTGTACAAGTTTGTGAGGCAGAGAAAGAGGCACATTAAAGCCATCAGTATCTAAATTAAAGTGGCTATATGTAACTTTCAGTTTGTGTTGATTCTAGCAGCCACTTTGGACAATTGCGATGAATGTTTAGCTCAGACAGAAAATTATGCATTTACAATAAAAGAATAAGTTACAGACGCATCGCTACATTTCATACAAGTGTTGCATACAGTAACTTAGCCTACTTTGGATGTGTCGTGAGATAAATAGGGTAATGGTATCACTGTCACTGTGTCACGAGCCAAAGCAATAAAGTGCCCATATTATGAAAAAATCACTTTTTCTGGGATTTGGGGTTTTGAGTGAGATACGGTTTCTGAATGTGTCCTGCCTTCAGTCTCCAGGTGAGTTGGTCAAAATCGGCAAGGCCGTCTACGTCATTGGCCGAGACATTTGGTGTGTGCTAATCACTTTTGCTAATACCACATCAGCTAGCTATTTCTCCAACTTCAGTCTGTACAAGGCAGGATTAGCCGAGAGACTTTTTCTAAACAAGGGCGCACTTCCAACTTTGCGTGGAATACCTGCAGAACAGGGACATGGAAGTAGTACTATAGTGTTGTACCAGTGTTTTGCCATTGAGAACGAGGTGGCTAACCGCTAGCAGTGCTAGCTTCTAGCTAGTAGTCCTTACCTAGCTACTGCACATGTGCGACTCCCAACAAAGATGGAACAGAAGTGCGATGCCTCACTCTGTAGCTAAAAAAGAGAGCTCAACACACAGGGTGAAAAGAGGACCTGCAGCAATGTGCAGTACAACAAAAATGTGGTGTTTTTTGAAAATTAAACCATGTAAACCTATTCTGATATAACCTCTAAATACAATATGAACCTGAAAATGAGCATAATATGAGCACTTTAAGAGATTGTTGTAGTAACCAACGTAATAATAATTTAGATTTATATAGTGCATTTTATGAAACCCACGGACGCTTTACACAAGGTACAGGGGGACAAGGGAGAAGAAAATAGTAGGCCAACACAAACACGGGTTAAAAGGAATAACACGTCTGCACTAAATGGAAGGGGGGGGGGGCGTAATTTAATGTCGGCTATTAACGAACAACCACATTGTGCAATCTAAAGTTATTTTATAAAGGAAATAGACATATTACATACCTGACGTCTTATTCAGGGTCGGTTCTAAAGTGCCCATATTCTGAAAAAATTACTTTTTCTGGGATTTGGGGTGTTATTTTGTGTCTCTGGTGCTTCCACATGCATACAAACTTTGAAAAAAAACATTCATGCTGTTTTGAGTGAGATACGGTTTCTGAATGTGTCCTGCCTTCAGTCTCCGGGTGAGCTGGCCAAAATCTGCACTAGCCGAAACGAGGGGGCTAGGAGGCTAACCGTTAGCATGCTAGTGCTAGCATGCTAGCTCGTTCTCAATGGCAAAACACTGCTACAACACACACAAATTCACCCTAATCTACAAAATAAATTGTATAGAACTACTTTCATGTCCCTGTTCTGCAGGTATTCCACACAAAGTTGGAAGTGTGCCCTCATTTAGAAGAAGTCTCCCGGCTAATCCTGCCTTGTACTACTGAAGTTGGAGAAACAGCTAGCTAGCTCATGTAGTCCTTACCTAGCTACTGGGCATGTGCGACTCCCAACAAAGATGTTACAGCAGTGAGAGGTCTCACTCTGTAGCTAAAACAGAGACCTGAACACATGGTGAAAAGAGGAGCTGCAGCAATGTGCAGTACAACAAATATATGGTGTTTTTGAACATTAAACCATGTAAACCTATTCTGATACAATCTCAAATTACAATTATGAACCTGAAAACCTGAAAATGAGCATAATATGAGCACTTTAAATCATTAACAATCCCGTAATTGTCACCATCTGTTGAAAGCCCGACCGAGTGTGACTCGGATTTCCCCGTCGTCTTTCACTTTCCCTTTAAGCTTTTAGTTGTTGTGCTGATTCAGCAGCATTCACAGTATTGTTATTCACTTCTTTATTTTTATTAATCCGTACGTTTTTTGGTCATCTCTAACTTCTGCATATGTTCGGCTCTTTAAGCACATGATGGGACTTCTTCAACATTTGTTCTGCTATTAATACTTTTTAAAATGTTAAGCTTTTTTTCCAAGTAAAGTCATTGAGAGCAGGCTTCAAATTCTTTAAATCCTCTTTTACTTCAAAATCTATCTCCTCCATACTTTCACCTACATACATCATCCAAATTTAAAACATTCAGGACAAATTCAGCTATTCAGGGTCTATTAAGCGTTTAAGTTTAGTGTTCCTTTCAGGCATTTTCATTGATTATAATGGTTGTGTATTCTGTGACTTACAGTGGGTGATGTCATCGCTGGAGCACGGAGCCTTAAAAAAATCATCTTAGTCTCTTCTCTGTAAATTGCTCTCACACCCACAATTTTTACTTGTCATACATGATTTATATGTGAAAATGTAGGTATGCTTGTCTAGTTTCAGAAAATGTGTCATTTAAGTGATATGAGCTGGAGTTTTTGAATTATCTGCCTCAGAGCGACAAGATGGTTGATGGATCTTTCATTGATGATAATGTTATTTATCCTCATTTCTCTTGAGCCAAAATGCAAACGTAGAGTATTTTGAAACTGCGATTTCTGAGCAATCTTTTATTTGTATCTACACAAATGATACACCAATACGTTCACAAAGGCCTTGTGGTGCTCAGGATGAGGTCATTTCACTGCTGACCACCTATCGTTTAGGCTGTCTGAGCCTTCTTTTCACAGGTCTCTTAATGGGAGCAGTCTAACAGCTGGTGATACGGTTGTTAGCTGATTACAGAGATCAAAGGGTTCCCTACTGTGTTTACAAAAAGTGGCCACTAATTAGTAAACATGACGCAGCATTTTTGCCAGACAGTCAAATTGCAACTACAGACAGTAATATGAACAATAACAGAACATTAACATTAATGTATATAAACTATATAAATACATATATAGCTTATATTATTTATTATTCATCCACCAAGGCCTGCAACGATTTCACCATCTTCTTCAAAGAAAAAATTAAAATTAAAGCTGCAAGCAGCGATGGACGGGCCCTCGCTCCTCTGCACATGTCGGGGTTACCGGCATTCGCCACTCCTTGCGACCGTGCATTTGCGCGGCACTCAGACACCGCAAATCGTCACCAATGAAAAGGGAACTCCATGCTGAGTTCAATGATACCTCACACAAGATGCTACGTCATACAGTTTATTAGCTGTTAAAGGGGGCATGGCTAAAGCATGGGGGTCGGGGCAAACCTTTACCAATAAAAAAGGAAGTCTCTGCTGAGTTCATTGATACCTCACATAAGACTCTACCATAAATGGGTCACCATGTATGAAAGGGGGGGTGGCTAAGCACAGAGGGGTGGGCCAAACAATCACCAATGAATAAGGAACTCTCTGCTGAGTTCAATGATACCTCACACAATGGTCAACCTTAAATCGTTCAAATGTTATGAAAGGGGGCATGGCTTAAGCATAGGGGGCGGGCCAAACCATCACCAATGAAGAAGCAACTATGCTGAGTTCAATGACACCTCACACAAGACTCTTCCTTAAATGGGTCACCAGTTATAAAAAGGGGCGTGGCTAAATTATAGGGGCCGGGTCAACCCATCACCAATTAAAAAGGAAGTCTCTGCTGAGTTCAATGATACCTCACACAAGGGTCTACCTTAATCGGTTCAAATGTTATGAAAGGGGGCGTGGCTTAAGCATAGGGGGCGGGCCAAAACATCACCAATGAAGAAGGAACTCTCTGCTGATTTCAATGACACCTCACACAAGACTCTACCTTAGATGGATCAGCATCCATGAAAGGGGGCGTGGCTTAAGCATAGGGGGCGGGCCAAACCATCACCAATGAAGAAGCAACTCTCTGCTGAGTTCAATGACACCTCACACAAGACTCTACCTTAAACGGTTCAAATGTTATGAAAGGGGGCGTGGCCTGAGTAAGTGGGCGTGGTTATATTATAGGGGCTGGCTCATTATCACATGTAGACCACACATTCTAAGTTTCATGTAAATCGGATGAAGTTCGTCATATAAGGCACATTTCCTGTTGCCAGCGGGGGGTGCTATGACCAAAAGTCAAATATGGCCTGTACGAGTCCTCAGGCCTGGACCCTTGTCAATCGTGAGAATTTTCGGGCAGATACGACAACATACACTCAAGTTACAACAACTTCTTTGTTCATCGCTCAACACAAAATGGCCGCCACGCCATGCCCACACCGTCTGATGAAAAGTTTTTCTTTTAATAACTTTTCATCTTTAAGGTGTTGGGATGATACAGACCAAGTTTCTTCTTTACAGGTCTCCCTAAAAAATCAATCAGACAGCTGCAGCTGATTCAGAACGCTGCTGCTCGAGTCCTCACAAACACAAGGAAAGTAGATCACATCACTCCAATTTTGATGTCTCTACACTGGCTTCCTATACCCCAAAGAATAGATTTCAAAATTCTTCAGCTGGTTTACAAGTCGCTAAATGGTTTAGGGCCGAAGTACCTTTTAGATCTACTTGTTAACTATGAACCACAGAGGCCTCTAAGATCATCAGGGACAGGTTTGCTTGCCATCCCCAGAATCAGAACAAAAAAGGGGGAAGCAGCATTCAGTTTCTATGCACCATGTATCTGGAACAAACTTCCGGTAAACTGAAGATCGGCACCTACGCTCAACTCTTTTAAATCAAGGCTGAAGACCTTTCTTTTCGATACTGCCTTTGTTTAATTCATTGCACTGCACTGTATTGGGAATTTCATTCTTTTATTCCTGTATTTAATCTGTTTTTGATTAACTGTTTTAATTTTGTATGAATTGCTTTTAATTTTGTATTAACCATTTTTAATTTTGCATTAACTTGTATTAATTTCTAACTGTGTTTTATTGTTTTATGTAAAGCACGTTGAATTGCACCGCTGCTGAAATGTGCTATACAAATAAATTTGCCTTGCCTTGCCTTGCCTATATATATAGTGTATATGTATACAGTATATATAATTAATATAAATTAATCTTGATGTTAATGTATGTAACACACACACACACACACACACACACACACACACACACACACAGGGCTAACCCTAAATAAAAGTTATTATAGTCCAACTCTTCAGGCTTTAGACCTCATCTGATGTTTTATCCGTATTCCAACAAAGACACTTTAAGGAAACCTTGACTTCTTTTGACTACACTCAAGCTCATTTAAGTCCTCACTGTAAAACTCCCATTTGAACTTCTTAAATTCTTTAGTACACTGTGTGCAGAATTATTAGGCAAATGAGTATTTGGACCATATCATAATTTTTATGCATTTTTTCCAACTCCAAGCTATATAAACTTGAATGCTTATTGGATTTAAGCATTTCAGGTGATGTGTGTTTGTGTAATGAGGGAGGATGTGGCCTAAGGACATCAACACCCTATATCAAGGTGTGAATAATTATTAGGCAGCTTCTTCTCCTCATGCAAAATGGGCAGAAAAAGAGATTTAACTGACTCCGAAAAGTCAAAAATTGTAAAGAGTCTTTCAGAGGGATGCAGCACTCTTGAAATTGCTAAGATATTGGGGCGTGATCACAGAACTATCAAACGTTTGTAGCAAATACTCAAAAGAGTCGCAAGAAACGTGTTGAGAAAAAAACCCGCAAATTAACTGCCAAAGATTTGAGGAGAATCAAACGTGAAGCTACCAGGAACCCATTATCTTCCAGTGCTGTCATATTCCAGAACTGCAACCTACCTGGAGTGCCCAGAAGTACAAGGTGTTCAGTGCTCAGAGAAATGGCCAAGGTAAGGAAGGCTGAAATCCGACCACCACTGAACAAGAAACATAAGTTGAAACGTCAAGACTGGGCGAGGAAATATCTGAAGACAGATTTTTCAAAGGTTTTATGGACTGATGAAATGAGAGTGACTCTTGACGGACCAGATGGATGGGCCCGTGGCTGGATCAGTAATGGGCACAGAGCTACACTGCGACTCAGACGACAGCAAGGTGGAGGTGGGGTGATGGTATGGGCTGGCATTATTAAAGATGAGCTAGTTGGACCTTTTCGGGTTGAAAATGGAGTCAAAATGAACTCCCAAACCTACTGCCAGTTCTTAGAAGGTACATTCTTCAAGCAGTGGTACAGGAAAAAGTCTGCATCTTTCAAGAAGACCATGATTTTTATACAGGACAATGCTCCATCACATGCATCGAAGTACTCCACTGCGTGGCTAGCCAGTAAAGGCCTCAAAGATGACAGAATAATGACATGGCCCCCTTCCTCACCTGATCTAAACCCTATTGAGAACTTGTGGGCCCTTCTTAAACGTGAGATTTACGCTGAAGGAAAACAGTACAGCTCTCTGAACAGTGTATGGGAGGCTGTGGTGGCTGCTGCACAAAATGTTGATCATCAACAGATCAAGAAACTGACAGACTCCATGAATGGAAGGCTTATAACTGTTATTGAAAAGAAGGGTGGCTATATTGGTCATTGATATTTTTTTATTTTTTTTTTCAGAAATGTTTAAATTGAGTTGTTTGTTGATTATTCTCACTTTAACAGATGGAAATACACAAGTGAGATGGTAACATTTTCATTTTTCATTTAGCTGCATAATAATTCTACACACATAGAGTTGCCTAATAACTCTGCACACATAGATTTTCTCATTAGAAAGCCAAAATCTCACTTTTACTTCCTTAAATATTCAGGATTGAGGTTTATTAACATTTTGGATTGACTGTGAGTGCTGTAGTTGTTCAATAATAAAATTAATCCTCAAAAATACAACTTGCCTAATAATTCTGTACACAGTGTATATATTATATATATCTTAGTTTGACACACACACACACACACACACACACACACACACTTTGTGTGACAGGTGTCGAGAATCAGTCAGATTGGATAAAATAACATTTATTCAATTCTGATTCGCCAGTGACCATTTATCTGTGTTTTTTGCCCCCAACAGCTCTAGGATTAGGCACTGGTTATGGTTAGGGTTAAGGTTAAGGTTAGGGTTAGGTGCCTTGAAGGCAGCGGTCGCAGCGCTGCCTAGAAGGAGCAGTTGGGGGCAAAAAATCGAGCCCAGTGACCTAGCAAACTAAGTCCGGAGGAGAAACCAATCAGAGACCACTTCAGGTCACATGTTTGCCTAGAAGTTGAAAGATGTACATATACATTCATTAATCCAGCGTTGCTGGCCCATGAAACCACTTTAAACATGATGTAGCCAACACATCGTATGAGTAAACAATTTTAATTTCAAAATAATTTTGTTGTTAAACTAGGTCTATACATTTGTTTTTCTAGAATAGTGATGGGGGTGGCGCCCTAGCACCCTTTCATAACAAGCCACCACTGAAGGTAAGAAATTCTGTGTATGAAATGGGTTGAGAAATGGAAACGTTATAGTGATGTTCAAGAAAAAATACTTTACTTGTTGCCATTAAAACGGACATACGGCAGCTATGATTGGCCAGGCGTCCATGCTCGCTTGAGATAACAGAACCGGATTTGTTCAGGTCCCCTGTTGTATCCCCTGACCAATCGGCTATCCTAACCTTAACTACTTGAGGTCAATGCCTAACTTCAACCAATCGGGCTGCGTCGTAGGACGGGGCTTACCTAGAACTGCTCTGGGATCCATAATAAAGCAAACCATGCACACTTATCTTGTGGGTTTTCCGAGGAAATCAAACTTCTGATTAGTTGACGAAGAATTGAGGCAGAGTCTCTCAACTGCCGACAACTTGCCACTGTGGTGCCGTGATGTGTGCCACTGCTGTGCCACTGTTGTAACACCTACAACGTTCATACAGTATGGCTATTATTCAACTTTTTAAAGACATTCATATTAACTAGAACAATTATCACTTTTCCACATTTCCTACAACTTCACCATCTCCTTAGACATATTAACCAGAAATCCAGTTTAGCTTTAGCCCTAGATTTAAAAATGTTTTTTACATTAGTGGTGTTATTCAACTTGTCAATGAAATTCATACTAATTAAAATCATTCCCACTTTTCCAACTATTCTCACTACTTCAGCTTCTTCTTACGGATTTAAGCTATTCATCCAGTTTAGCTTTAGCAATTTAGCTATTCAGCATTCACAAGCATTTTCTGCAGGAAATGCATTTTCTAGTTCTTTGTTTAATTTCCTTCTTTCCTGTGATGGTCCTGCCCCAGTATCAGCCATAACTACAACAGATAACTTCTAAAATAACATTAAAATACAATTAGCCATATATAAAGAAATATCCTGCTACCCTTGGCTGGGTACAGAACAGGTTTTTCCGTGTTCAGCCAAAATCTGTGACCCTTCAGAATGTGTTACTGTAGCTCCGTCTACATGCCATAAATCATTTTGTGACTTTGCGGGGAAAATCGCATTACTAAAAACTATACAAAAGTAGCGTTCTTTTCACTGTTAGTCTCATTTGCTGTTACAGCTCATTTAAGATCATCAGATGGAACATTATACAGTTTCAGAAACATTTAAAAGTTACATCTAGTCACTTTAAACAACAACATTGTAATTGAAAAACACTAAAGTGCTATTTCAAATATTTAGAATCACCAAATTCATTCATTATTACAGTATAATTATTTTAGGAATTATGCATGACATTTTTTTTAAATTAACATTTAAAGAAAATTATCTCACATACCCCCTGCAGTACTTCAAAGTACCCCTAGGGGCTATGTGTACCCCCATAGAGCTCTACAGTCCCGCCCCTCCTGTGAGAGACCTTGGGTTCCAGAAGTAAGTTTCCCATTCATTTCTCCCATTGACGTCTGGAAAAATCCGTACATAAAGAGTTTTAGACTGTGCCTTAGGCTAACCAGCTACGATGTGACTCATAAGCATACAACATATCATTTTCCATTTCTATCTAAAACTCTTGAGCGTGCCATTTATAATCAACTCTCTACCTATCTCCACCACAACAATCTTCTTGATCCCCACCAGTCTGGCTTCAAGGCTGGTCACTCTACAGAAACTGCCCTCCTTGCTGTCACTGAGCAGCTTCACATCGCTAGAACAACCTCTCTCTCTTCCATCATCATCCTTCTGGATCTTTCTGCTGCCTTTGACACAGTGAACCACCATATCCTCATTTCGACACTCCGAAATCTGGGTGTCTGAGGCTCTGAGCTCTCATTGCTCACATCTTACCTGACAGACCGAACCTACCGGGTAACCTGGAGAGGATCTAGCTCAGAACCTTGCCCACTCAAAACTGGCGTTCCTCAGGGATCAGTCCTGGGTCCCCTCCTCTTTTGTCTGTACAACAACTCTCTCGGGTCTGTCATTCAGTCGCACGGCTTTTCTTATCACAGCTACGCAGATGACACCCAACTAATTCTCTCCTTTCCGGAGTCTGAAACTCAAGTAGCAGCACGCATCTTGGCCTGTCTGACTGACATTTCTTCCTGGATGTCTACACACCATCTGAAACTCAACCTCGACAAGACTGAGCTCCTTTTCCTTCCAGGGAAGGGCTCTCCTACCCAAGACCTGACTATAACAATTGACAACTCTGTGGTAGTCCCCACCAAGACTGCTAGAAACCTGGGTGTAACACTTGACGACCAACTCTCCTTCACTGCTAACATTGCTGCAACCACCCGATCGTGTAGATACATGCTGCATAACATCAGAAGGATACGTCCCCTTCTAACGCAGAAGGCGGCTCAGGTTCTGGTTCAGGCTCTAGTCATCTCACGTCTAGACTACTGCAACTCCCTCCAGATTGGCCTGCCTGCATGTGCCATACGGCCCCTGCAGCTCATTCAGAACGCAGCAGCTCGGCTTGTCTTCAACCTCCCCAAGTTCTCTCACACCACACCGCTCCTCCGCTCTCTTCACTGGTTACCAATTGCGGCTCGCATCCGCTTCAAGACATTAGTACTGACGTACAGGGCCACGAACGGATCAGCCCCAGCTTACATCCAGGACATGGTCAAACCATATACCCCAACCCGCCCACTTCGTTCTGCATCAGCCAAACTGCTTGCTGCCCCCTCACAGCGAGGGAGAACTAATCACTCAACGAAATCCCGACTGTTCACTGTCCTGGCTCCCAAATGGTGGAACGAGCTCCCCATCGATATCAGGATGGTCGAAAGCCTACACTTCTTCCGCCGAAGGCTAAAAACACATCTCTTCCGACTACACCTCGGATTAAAAAAATAAAAAATAAAAAATTCTTGAACCTGCACTTTCATATGTGTCTTTGTAGCTTTGCCTATTTAAAGCTAATGTATTTACACTTACTACTTGTTGTCTGGAGTTTGAACCTTCACAGTTGAAAGCACTTAATTGTAAGTCGCTTTGGATAAAAGCGTCAGCTAAATGACATGTAATGTAATATAATGTAATCATTTCGACTGAAAGAACGAACAGAAAATCCATATTCCATGTCCATATATAACAGCTGTTACGTCAGCTATAGCCTGCTTTTCCCAGTGTTTAGTTTGAGTTAACGTTATTTTAGACTGAATCAAGCTGTCTACTAAACTAACTAACGGCAGAAGCGTGGAACAGATCGTGTTTCATGCAGTGTCGTAAATCCTCGTAAAACAGGATTATCATTTTGGGCATGCACATGACAGATCGTGCAGGCAGCTCCCAAGGGGGTAAGAGTCTCCTCACAACCCTAACCTCCTATGGCGCCATTTTGATGCTACCAAGCCATCACCTCCCATTAGCCTCCCGTTGACTGCCATTCATTTTGACGTCAATTTGACTTGCGAATAACTTTACATCTGAAGCGTTTAAAGACTTTATTTGTCCATTGTTTATTTCTAAAGAAACGACAATGTATAAAAGGCTCCATTACCTTGTACCTCACGTTATGGCTCCATAGCAGACGTTTTTGTAAAAATAGGCTAACGATTGTGTCATAACCACGAGACTTACTGTCTCATAGTAAAGGAATTACCATATAGTACAGGAGAAGCTCGCAGGCAGTTTTGACTTACATTAGCTGTTTAAGTTCAATTACTAATGTTAACTAGCATTTTAGTTAGCAATAATTAGCCTGTGCCTATGTTATCTCCTTACATATACCTACGCTCTCCGTCTCTGTAAGACTGGGAATGATTGAGATTTCTCTTGGCACAGCTACCAGAAGACTTCCAACTTTCAGACAGGTTGCTCACGTCACATTTATGTCGTCTTTCTCAGTTGGAGGCTGCGCAGTAACACTCGGTGCTCACCGGATAAGTACTTCTAATGGCCTTCACTGATCTCCGTCCAGAGCAACGGGATCTGTTGGTCCAGTTTATATACTGTCTATGGTAACTCCCCGTCCTCCCCCTCCTCACCAGCATGAGTTCCACCAATCAGAGGCATCACTGTGGGATTGTGGGATTGGTCAGGATTGTGGGTAATGGAGTACTTATCCAAGACATCACGAATAAAAGACATTTATCTCAAAACAAGGTTGGTGCCCCATGAACTTTTGGCATCTATATGAGCATATACAATTGCTGAGTCATGTCGTAGCTGGTTTTAAGTCTACCATCGACGGGTACAATTTTATGGCTTATACTCCAATTTGTCAATGGAGAAATTGCATTGTATTTTTACTTCCGGAACCCGCTGTGGGCGGGACTGTTGAGCTCTATTTGAGAAACACTGTTCTATGATATGCAAATCAAATATTTTCATATTCTATATACAGTATAATATATATATATATAATATAGTATAGTATAAAGCACAGTGAGACAAAATGTATGTTGTTGTTTTTTCAAAGTGTGCAGCGAACATAGGTGGGGACCTGTGACGACTGCCCCACTGTCATTTCCAACCAATCACATAATTAGTCCTGCCCCAGCTGGGTCACGATGCTGAGTAGATGGAGGAGGGTTACCCTATTCAAACACATAGTCAACCAATCAGGCTCCTCTCCTGTGGAACCTGCTCCCAGTCTGTGTTCGGGAGGCAGACACCATTTACCCATTTAAGAATAAGCGTAAAACTCTCCTCTTTGATAAAACTTTTAGCTGGCTCAGCTTTGCCTTGGACCACCCTCAGATAATGCTGCTGTAGGTTTAGACTGGAGAAGGACTTGTTATGCCATACTGAGCTCCTCTCTCCTCCTCTATCGCTCCATCTGTGTGCTTACTGACTCAGTTCTGGGGATCATCTTCCTCTGAGCCAGTTTGCTTTATCACCTCGCAGATTTCCTTGGATTGTGGTGACACCTGGATCATGTTTGCAGCTGCTGCCGTAGTCCTGCTCGACGCCCTGCACTGCTACTACTATTATTACTAGTTGTAGTTCTATTTTCTTTATTTTTACTATAATTGCCACAGTTCATCATGCCAACTGCTAGAATTATTATGAATCATATTTCGGTATATCTGTATGTCTGTATATGTGTCTCTGTGTCTCAACCGGCAGCAGCAGATGGCCATCAACCAAGAGTCAGGTTTTTTCTCACCATTCCACCAAATGCTCGCTCTTGGGGGGAATTGTTGGGTCTATACTGTGGTCTAGACCTACTCTACCTGTAAACTGACCCAAGATAACTTCTGTTATGATTTTTTTTTATGATTTTTGAAATTTGATTTTAAATTGAAAAAGGCAGTCAAAAAAATGTCTTCATAATTTAAGTGAGTATTTATTTTTATTTTTAAATTATTGTTTTTGTTTCTGATATTAATATATTCACTTCCCAGAAAAAGTAACACTTTATTTAGCAGCAATTGATTTCATTCTATTGATTGTTGCTCTGTACAGTTTCAAATAGTTTTTATAGAAGTTTTTCCACAAGTTTACTTTATATCAACTGTTACTGCACGGCTATCTTTTTTCTCAGAATATAATTCACTGTCTATGGTATGGATTTATACTCGGTTTATAAACACTACCTGACATGGTGGGGAAATACCCTCTCTGCAAACTATGTGCTATCCAAGTTTGTATCAGCTCTAAATCTGCTCAAAATTTGTTTATATTCCACTTCACAACATTCTCTTTAAATTTTATACACTAAATTATGTTTCTTAAAACACCTGGCTGGCTTATCTATGCTTAGCAACAAATAGGATGACATAGTCAAAGGTCAAAGGTGTGTATCCCTGATGTCATTAAGGTATTGGCCAAGTTATGGAAGAATGGAGTTGACCTGATCACCTGTCGTATAGTTTCCCCAGACCAGATACACTATGATGCAATTTTGGCATATCTGCCATATTCAAGTTGTGTTTTAGGGAACAAAAATATAAATATATAAAATGAAAAAAGAGAAAATTGTTAGCTTTATTTCTACTACACATAGTTGGTATTTCCCAGGCTGAGTTGTGTAGCCTATTTTAATACTTATAACAAAAAATAAATTTGACTATCAGGAGTATAAAATACAATGATTTAGGCTATGTGTCCCCACCACTATGTTATTATTGGGAGTGTAAAGGTGCTTAGACCACCCAGTAGCCTAGATCATTTAAATGTAGTCTACAGAAAATAGAATTAAACAATTAACTGAATAACTAGGCATAATGCTAAAACCTACGGAAGCTGAGAATGGCCATGGATTTTTATTTTTTTTATGCACTGTTATCTCGTGATAACGACTTATTAATTTGTTATATCGATATAACAAAGTTTGTTTTCTTGAGATAACTAATTAATTATTTCGTTATCTCGACATAACAAAGATCGTTTTATCGAGATAAAGAATTCATTATTTTGTTATCTCGACACAACAAAGATCGTTTTATCAAGATAACGAATTAATTAATAATGTGTTCGTCTTGAATTCAAACTAATGCGCTGCAACGAACGGCTTCCGTAGCACCACTGGCTGTAGCTGTAGCCTACCGGTAAGTTGTGCGCCACATTTGTATACACTTTATTAGTTGACTGGGTTTGTTTAGGGGCTACCAGTTAGCAGATGGGAGGCTAACAAACTCTTATATATCCAGCTGTTTCAGCTAAGGTAACGTAAATGTAGGCTAACGTTAACTTAGCAATGTGATGTGAAACGTAAATAAATTTTATTAATTCATTTAGTAGTACTTTGATATGTGACTGGGTTTATTATTATGGTTTGTGGCACAGCATTACTTTGTTTTTGTGGGATCATTTTCAAGTCTGATGCTGGTTAATGTTATCGTCCTGATTTCAGCCTTCAAGAGCTGCTGCTACTATCTGGTCCAGGTGTGTCCAAGGGAAGTGAACATGGCAGATCACATTATTGATCAACGCATCCGGATGTACTACAATCAAGGTCTAACACAGGCAGAAATTGCATTGTGCCTTTCTGTTAGAGATGGCATTCAGATTAGTCCTCGTCATTTAAGGAGAAGACTAGCCCGGTTACAACTTCACAGGCGACGGTTAAGTGATCCTGCTGAGATTGTTAACTTCATTAGCAACCAGATAAGAGGACCGGGTTGTCTTCATGGTTACCGAATGATGCACGAGAGGTGCAGATTGGCTGGACTGCGCGTTACTCGAGACATGGTTCAGGAGGTTCAGTCATATCTTGACCCAGAGGGCGTACAGCAATGGAGAGGAACAAGACTTCGGAGAAGATGTTATAGTGTCCCAGGGCCCAATTATTTATGGCATATGGACTCCTATGACAAGCTGACCCCTTTCGGCATTGGAATAAACGGATGCATTGATGGGTTTTCGCGTCATATAATCTGGATGCGAGCAAATTCTTCCAATAGTAACCCCAAAGTCATCGCAGCATACTTCATGAATGCAGTCACGGGACTTGGGGGGTGTCCAAAAATAATCCGATCAGATTTGGGAACTGAAAATGTCCATGTTAACAGGCTGCAACACTTCTTCCGAAAAGATGAGACTGGCGTTGTGCATGGGCCATGTGTGTTCCAAGGACGCAGTACAGCAAATCAACGGATCGAAAGCTGGTGGGGGATCTACAGGAGACAGAACGCAAGCTATTGGAGGGACGTCTTCCAGGAGTTCCAGGCAACTGGAGACTTTAATGGGGATTTTATAGACAAGGGTCTCATCCAATTCTGCTTTCTTAAGATTATCCAAGTAAGTCCTCCACTGTCCATATCTTCAATATAGTAGCCTACATCTCAGGGCTGTATTTCGTGTTGTTTTGATATGAACCAGCTTTAATATCATTTTGCCACCTGCTCCACTTGTCTGTATACCTGTCTGTAGGCTCTATCTGTCAATGAGACAAACATGAAATACACTTGAACCTCGTCGCTCATATCAAATCCAACTTTACAAGCTGTGTCACAACTAAGGATAAATCAATTAAAATGCTGATGAATCACACATGATTCATCAGCATTACGTTTATGAATGCACCTTTGGTTGACAGTTTAAAGATATCCTATTAAAGGAGTATCAATCCTGATATCGTGGTGTGCACTTGTTATTATAGATCACACTTAAAATGCAACATCATTTTATTTTAACTATAAGGGGGTCCCTGCTCTGTTTCTCTATCAACCACTGACATAAACATTATGCTTTTATTATTATTATTTTTAACATAGAACTACACTATGTTAACATAGAGCTTAATACTAGGTTCACATAGGCCTACATGGGATTTTGTAGTCAGTATTTGAACCACAGATGTAACTAAATGATGAAGCTAAAGTGGAGCTGTCCAGGGTTTGATATAGACTACTGTTTAGTGTTCACTTGTTTTCCTTTCCCTCCATATCCAATTGATGACTAGCTACTTGGAGTCAAATGTAGCTACATATTTCCAAAAAGAAGAGGAAACCAAAAGCACTCTGGCAAAAAATGTAAATAGTCTTTATTAAGATGGCTATATCATGAGGAAGGAAGGAAGGACAGAAGAAGGGAAGGAGGAAGGAAGAAAGGAAAGAAGGAAAGAGGAAGGGAGGAAAGAAAGAGGGAAAGAGGGGAAGAAGGAAGGAAAAAAGAGAGGAAGGAAGGAAAGAAGGAAGGGAGGAAAAAAGAAAGAAGGAACAGTCAAAACAGATACAATGGTTAAAAGCATACTAATACATAAAAGTAGAGCTGGGATACATCTCATGGTAGTGGCACAACAGCCTTCTTCAGGGTGTAACCCACAGCACACAGATTCCCCTTAAGTAGACAGGTTAATTACACACACCTGAGGAGGTAGACAATGAACTCACAGGTAAAAGTACATGATGGCTATTCAAAATGTAAGAAAAGATATATGATGAAAAATGTGGAAAAAATAAATAAAGAGATAGACAAAACAATAATGATAAATCAATGTACAAGCAACAAAATCTCTAGAGCAACACAGGCATCAGACCACAAATACAAGAAAAACTATAAAAAAAGGACTGAAATCAGTTTCCTCATTGAATCCTGGATATACTGTAGCTTGCATTTGGTATATGTAATAAGTTTCTCTCTGCAATAATAATTTGATTTGATCACCACAAATATTCTTTTGGATTGTTTCTAGGTTTTGGTTTCCTCTTCTTTTATGAATGTTTGTGTCTCCCACCAAAGAGCACCCTCATGACATGTGTCTAAACTTCTGAGCTCTCTGGACTTTTTCTCCAAGCCTATATGGCATCAATATGTAGGCTTTTTTTTCTGGGGTCAATACTCTTGTCATCATTATGAAGGCTACTATGGCTGAGTGCAGGAAGCTGGAGCAATTATTATTCTGCTGATAACTCCACCATAGCATAAAACAATACTGCATTTCCCCATTATGGTGCTATAATGATATATAATAAATATATACAGTGTAAGGCGGCTAAGGTGGCTTCTTCCATGTACTCATTTTCAAAATAAGTCATCATATGTATTGAAATCCTCATGTTTTTGTGTTGCAGAACGAGTTAGACACCGTTGTGACAATGTGGGACAACCATCGCATTCGAGCAGGTGGAAACGGACACTCTAATTATCATGGAAAACCATGTCTGATGTACAATGTACCTGAGCTCTATCACGCACAAGATTATTTGCATCCACTACAGTATGAAAGAGTGGGGATTGTTCTCCAAGAGGACATTTGTCTGTGGAAAATAGACATTTCCTGCGACCATGACCTGCATGAACTCTGTTTGATGGTGATGGAAGAGAACAACATAGCACAGTGTCATAACGCTACAGAGGCAATACGACTTTACAAAGACCTGAGGCCTTTAATAACAGCACTCCTGCCAGAGCCTCATCACTGATGTTGTTGTAGTATACAGACAGATGCACTGTCCATGGTTCTAATAATGATGATGATGATGGCATTTCCAGCAATGAGGCCTCTCCAAAAGTTTACATTTCTCAAGTATCATTGGCCTTTGCATCAGTTGATGCTATGTTGAAATGTTTTACTATTTTACTATAAGATAATGTGATTTCTGTGTAGAAGGCCACATTGATAATGTTGGGTCTTGGGACCAGCAAGGGCACTTTAGGGTTTTCCAGTCATGGAATTCTAGAAAAACTCATATATAGGTTTAATAAAAATATTCTCAGATTTGGGTCCAAGAGACAAATTTACTAAAAATGAGGGTCTGTGCCCCTTAAGTGTAACAAATGTAGAGTCCATGCTATGAAAATGTTGAAAATGTTATGGTTTTGTACATTTTCTGTTTTTTTGTATTATTATTCTGTATATTTCTGTTCCCTGTTGTGTCGTTGTATCTTGTTGTGTCAAGTCTCTGTGTTTAGTTTATTTCTTGTTTCCTGTCGTTCCTGTTTCCTGTTTTATTTTGATAGTCTGTTTTCTGTCTTGTCTTGTCTAGCTTTACTTTGTGTTTTCCCGCCTGTGTGATTGTCTGATGTGCTCCACCTGTTCCCCAGCCCTGGTGTCACCTGTCTTGCGTCTTCTCGTTACCTAGTTTATTTAGCCCCTGTGTTTCCTTTGTCTGGTGCCAGATCGTTTTTTTTTTTATTCCGTTGTGTCCTGTCCCTGTAAGTTTGCTCCTTTTGTTTCCTGCCCGAGTTGCCGTCAGCCTATGTTTTTCCTGTTGCTTTTGTATTTTTCTCTTAGTTTCTTTGTGTGGTTTTTCCAGCCTCTGAGCTGCCGTTTTTTGTTAACCAATAAATCCCTGAACTCAAGCCATCTCCTGCCTGCCTGCCTCTCCCTGCATTTGGGTCCACTTTCCTCACTTCACGTAACAGAATGATCTGACCACAATGGACCCAGCAGAGTCATTCGAGGACGAACTTTGTGACCTTACTTGTAGGCTTATCTGTGCTGTTGGGGAGTGGAGATTTGCCCAAGGTTGGGAGGCTAAGGAGGCAGTTCTTCGCTCTGCTCGCTGGAGAGATTCCATTCAACCCTGGCTTAGGAGCTCCCTGCCGGAATGGATTCAGGACTTCTTGGAAACTCTTAGCCGTGAGCCAACACCCCAACATGCAACCAGGCCATCTTCTTCCAAGCCTGCTAGAAGTCAGCTACCCCTGCTGCCAGTTGGTACCCAGCCTGCTACTTGGTCAGTGAGTTCTCCTGAGCAGACCAGTGTTCCTGAGCTGACGTGTAACCCTTCTGTTCCCGGGCTGGTGTGCAGCTCTCCTGACCCTGGGTTGACGTGCAGCTCTCCTGACCCTGGGTTGATGTGCGGCTCCCCTAACCCTGGGCTGACATGCAACCCTTCTGTTCCCGAGCTGACGTGCAACCCTTCTGTTCCCGAGCTGACGTGCAACACTTCTGCCACCTAGTAACCCCCCTGACTCCAGGCTAGCTAGCAGCCTTCAGTGTCCCCGAGCTCCCTAGTGTCCCCGAGCTCCCTAGTGTCCCCGAGCTCCCTAGTGTCCCTGAGCTCCCTAGTGTCCCCAAGCTGCCCAGTGTTCCAGCACTGCCCAGCTTCCCTGAGCTTCCTAGTGTCCCTGAGCTTCCTAGTGTCCCTGAGCTTCCTAGTGTCCCCGAGCTTCCTAGAGTCCCCGAGAGTTTCCTAGAGTTCCCGAGTTTCCTAACGTTTCCGAGTTCCCTAGTGTCCCCAGGTTGTCCTTGATCCTGGATCCCCGGCTGGCTAGCAGCCTTCCTGGTCCCCGGCTGGCTAGTAGTCCTCTAGATCCCCGGCTGACTAGCAGCCTTCCTTATCCCCAGCTGACTAGCAGCTTTCCTGATTCCCAGCTGGCTAGCAGCTTCCCAGAATCCCGGCTGGCTAGCAGCCACCCTGAGCTTCGGCTGGCTAGCAGCTTCTCTGAACCCCGGCTGGCTAGCAGCCTCTTTGATCCCCAGCTGGTTAGCAGCATCCCTGATTCCCGGCTGGCCAGCAGCCTCACAGATCCCTGGCTGGCTAGCAGCTCCCTTGATCCCCGGCTGGTTAGCAGCCTTCCAGAATCTCCGCTGACGTGCAGCCTTCCAGAATCTCCGCTGAGGTGCAGCCTTCCAGAATCTCCGCTGACGTGCAGCTTTCCAGAACCGCCGCTGACGTGCAGTCGTCCAGAGTCTCCGATGACCGCTCTGCTAGAGTCTTCCAGTCGTCCAGAGTCTCCGATGACCGCTCTGCTAGAGTCTTCCAGTCGTCCAGAGTCTCCGATGACCGCTCTGCTAGAGTCTTCCAGTCGTCCAGAGTCTCCAATGACCGCTCTCCCAGAGTCTGCGTCGACAGACCTCCCAGAGTCTGCGTCGACAGACCTCCCAGAGTCTGCGTCGACAGACCTCCCAGAGTCCACGTTGACAGCTCTCCCAGAGTGTTCACCTACGGGCAAGCCTAAGGCCTTGCCGGTCTCTGGAGCTAACTTTGTAGTTAGATGCCAGTTCCAAAGAACAACTGTGAGCCAAAGGCGCCCTTGCGAACTGTGGCTGTTCTGCTGTGAATGTGACTTTAATGGTCTTAGATAGGAACAAGTCAGACCCTGTGCAGTACCTGAGGAATAGGCCAAGCTCCTTCTCATCTCTTTCTCTTACAAATCTCAAGAGATGATTTGAGGTAGTTTGTTCTTCCAGTGACATAGATTCTGGGAACTTGATGGTTTTGGTAATGTTTCTTGCCTTGGGTTTGAGATCATCCAGAATCTTCTTCAGTCCTTCCGTACTCATGGATTGTCCAATAGACCTGAGAATTGGCTTCCAACACTTTATGATAAATGCTGGTTCTTGTACCATCTCTTTGTGGGCTATTTCCTCCACCAGATTTGGCAGATTTTCTTCAGTTGGGAGTACACAGCAGTTGTGACTGCTGAGTATGCTAAGGAGTTCATCCATATCTGCCCCTTTGAAGTTGCTAATTGCCTCAGTTAGCACATCCTTCTCAGTTGCGCTGATATAGTTGAAGAAAGCTTCCAGTAGATTGTCTGAGCAGGAAAGAGATAGCGCCTCTGTAAGGAACGGAGGGGCAAGTTGGACTGGAAATAACTGAAATTTCTGCCATCCAAAGGCCAAGATGCGAGCAACAGCAGTCCACTCTTTCTCTTGGAATTTGTGGTACAAAAGTGGGATCTTGTAGTTGGTTCCACAGGCACTGCATAAAACATATCCCAGAAATCAGTGAGGCAGTCTCTGGTGACCCCACTCCCAACTCCAGCCTCAACCTCGCCACGTTCAAGCACACGCCTGATTGAAATAATCCAGTATGCAGTCGTCTGTAAATGCTTCAATCATGTCCACAAGACAGTGTGTTTTGCGGATCACAATGACTTGTTTCTCCACTATATTCTCTGGATTTGCAAAGAAATTAGTGGCCATCATGCTGGCGGAACTTGAAGCCTGCTCAGAATCCACAATGTCAATAATATCTTCTTCCATCTCAGCTACCACTACTGCTGCTTCTATTTGATTTTCAAAGACTGTGTTTGGGCCGCTTTCTTGTTGGCTGTTAACTGGCCAGGAATCTGGACTTACTGTGGTCTTGACGTGTAGAGGTGAATATATCAGAGTGTCAGCAAGACAATCGACAAGTTCACAAGGCATGTTGGTGTCATATCCAAGTACAATAACTTCATCATCACTGGATAGATCTATAAGAGGCTGGCCTGATGTTTGAGAAGCAGGAGTTGCTTGGAGTGTTGAGGTAGTATTGGGACTGCTCCAAGAGAAAGGCCTACTGCCGTACCGAGGTCTTATGATAGGAGCGGGGGAGAGCAGTGATGGGCTGGATGAGGATGGAGATGCATGTTTAGCTGGCCCAAGTGTGTTGGATGTATCAGGTGAAAAGGGCATGTCTGTTGTTTCATCACTAAGCTCAGAATCACTACAATCTTTTGGCTTTGTACAGAGGTATAGTCTGAGGATCTTGTAATTAGTTTGTTCTAACAAACTTCCAACTGTGACACTACCCTCAAGGGGCTCCTCAGAACCAATGACAGAAAGCATGAACTCAAAGTCTCTAATTAGACTAAAATAGACTCTAATTTGCCTTTCGTCGATGTACCGTTGGGGAAAAAAAGGGTTTTCCCTTTTTCAAGAATTGTGGATACAGTATCATCTTTGCTTACAACCATCTCTCTTGTTCCACCCCCAGTAGGCCTTCTTACTTGTTTGTACATAGAATTTTGGTAGTTCAACCAGCCAAGTTCGATTTTCCTTGTCTTCTTTTCAGCATTCTTATTTCCGTAGAAAATAAGAATGCTGAAAGTGTAGGCTTAGATATAAAGTGTAGGCTTAGAGATAAAGCTGCTGGTTGCTGTGGCTGAGACGGTGGATGGAAGTTTCATCTTCTCTCTTAGTCTATTTATTAAAGTTTGTTTCCTTTGCTCTGTATCCTCTATCCTTTCACTTGAGGATAACTCCTTCCAGTTTCTGGCAAAGACACGGTCTCCATATCGAGGAATAAAAGCAGAGAGTTTGTCTTCTCCAAGGACCTTTACAATGTCTTGATCGATCTAAAACACAAAAGCAGATATAATGTCATAATCACCTACTGGTAACCATCACACTCAGAAAAAGAAGGCTCTGAAAGGGCTATTCACAGAGAGATTGACTTCTACGTATAAAAACATTTGACTCTAGAGAACACTTATATCCAGAGGTGGTAGTAACGAGTTACATTTACTCAGTTAGATTTACTTTTTTACGTTTCAATAACTTTTTAGATAAATTCTACTTTTAATGCAAATTCTACGGTGGCCCTGAAGTGCAAATCACAACAGCAATAAGAAAAACGCGACGGCAAATATGAAAACACGACAGCGAATATGAAAACACGACAGCAAATAGGAAAACACGACGGCAAATAGGAAAACACAACGGCAAATATGAAAACACGACAGCAAATAGGAAAACACGACAGCAAATAGGAAAACTCGACAGCAAATAGGAAAACACGACGGCAAATATGAAAACACGACGGCAAATATGAAAATACGACAGCAAATATGAAAACACGACAGAAAATAGGAAAACACGACGGCAAATATGAAAACACAACGGCAAATAGGAAAACACGACGGCAAATATGAAAACACGACGGCAAATAGGAAAACACGACGGCAAATATGAAAATACGACGACAAATATGAAAACACGACAGCAAATAGGAAAACACGACGGCAAATATGAAAACACGACGGCAAATAGGAAAACACGACGGCAAATAGGAAAACACAACAGCAAATAGGAAAACACGACAGCAAATATGAAAATACGACAGCAAACATGAAAACACGACGGCAAATAGGAAAACACGACGGCAAATATGAAAACACGACGGCGAATAGGAAAACACGACGGCGAATAGGAAAACACGACGGCGAATATGAAAACACGACGGCAAATATGAAAACACGACGGCAAATAGGAAAACACGACAGCAAATAGAAAAACACGACAGCAAATAGGAAAACACAACAGCAAATAGAAAAACACGACTGCAAATAGAAAAACACGACAGCAAATAGGAAAACACGACAGCAAATAGGAAAACACGACAGCAAATAGGAAAACACGACTGCAAATAGAAAAACACGACGGCAAATAGGAAAACACGACAGCAAATAGAAAAACACGACAGCAAATAGGAAAACACAACAGCAAATAGAAAAACACGACTGCAAATAGAAAAACACGACAGCAAATAGGAAAACACGACAGCAAATAGGAAAACACGACTGCAAATAGAAAAACACGACGGCAAATAGGAAAACACGACGGCAAATATGAAAACACGACTGCAAATAGAAAAACACGACAGCAAATAGGAAAACACGACAGCAAATAGGAAAACACGACAGCAAATAGGAAAACACGACTGCAAATAGAAAAACACGACGGCAAATAGGAAAACACGACAGCAAATAGAAAAACACGACAGCAAATAGGAAAACACAACAGCAAATAGAAAAACACGACTGCAAATAGAAAAACACGACAGCAAATAGGAAAACACGACAGCAAATAGGAAAACACGACTGCAAATAGAAAAACACGACGGCAAATATGAAAACACGACGGCAAATATGAAAACACGACGGCAAATAGGAAAACACGACAGCAAATAGAAAAACACGACAGCAAATAGGAAAACACAACAGCAAATAGAAAAACACGACTGCAAATAGAAAAACACGACAGCAAATAGGAAAACACGACAGCAAATAGGAAAACACGACAGCAAATAGGAAAACACGACTGCAAATAGAAAAACACGACGGCAAATAGGAAAACACGACAGCAAATAGAAAAACACGACAGCAAATAGGAAAACACAACAGCAAATAGAAAAACACGACTGCAAATAGAAAAACACGACAGCAAATAGGAAAACACGACAGCAAATAGGAAAACACGACTGCAAATAGAAAAACACGACGGCAAATAGGAAAACACGACGGCAAATATGAAAACACGACGGCAAATAGGAAAACACGACGGCAAATATGAAAACACGACGGCAAATAGGAAAACACGACGGCAAATATGAAAATACGACGACAAATATGAAAACACGACAGCAAATAGGAAAACACGACGGCAAATATGAAAACACGACGGCAAATAGGAAAACACGACGGCAAATAGGAAAACACAACAGCAAATAGGAAAACACGACAGCAAATATGAAAATACGACAGCAAACATGAAAACACGACGGCAAATAGGAAAACACGACGGCAAATATGAAAACACGACGGCGAATAGGAAAACACGACGGCGAATAGGAAAACACGACGGCGAATATGAAAACACGACGGCAAATAGGAAAACACGACAGCAAATAGAAAAACACGACAGCAAATAGGAAAACACAACAGCAAATAGAAAAACACGACTGCAAATAGAAAAACACGACAGCAAATAGGAAAACACGACAGCAAATAGGAAAACACGACAGCAAATAGGAAAACACGACTGCAAATAGAAAAACACGACGGCAAATAGGAAAACACGACAGCAAATAGAAAAACACGACAGCAAATAGGAAAACACAACAGCAAATAGAAAAACACGACTGCAAATAGAAAAACACGACAGCAAATAGGAAAACACGACAGCAAATAGGAAAACACGACGGCAAATATGAAAACACGACGGCAAATAGGAAAACACGACGGCAAATATGAAAACACGACGGCAAATAGGAAAACACGACGGCAAATAGGAAAACACAACAGCAAATAGGAAAACACGACAGCAAATATGAAAATACGACAGCAAACATGAAAACACGACGGCAAATAGGAAAACACGACGGCAAATATGAAAACACGACGGCGAATAGGAAAACACGACGGCGAATAGGAAAACACGACGGCGAATATGAAAACACGACGGCAAATATGAAAACACGACGGCAAATAGGAAAACACGACAGCAAATAGAAAAACACGACAGCAAATAGGAAAACACAACAGCAAATAGAAAAACACGACTGCAAATAGAAAAACACGACAGCAAATAGGAAAACACGACAGCAAATAGGAAAACACGACAGCAAATAGGAAAACACGACTGCAAATAGAAAAACACGACGGCAAATAGGAAAACACGACAGCAAATAGAAAAACACGACAGCAAATAGGAAAACACAACAGCAAATAGAAAAACACGACTGCAAATAGAAAAACACGACAGCAAATAGGAAAACACGACAGCAAATAGGAAAACACGACTGCAAATAGAAAAACACGACGGCAAATAGGAAAACACGACGGCAAATATGAAAACACGACGGCAAATAGGAAAACACGACGGCAAATATGAAAACACGACGGCAAATAGGAAAACACGACGGCAAATAGGAAAACACGACGGCAAATATGAAAACACGACGGCAAATATGAAAACACGACAGCAAATATGAAAACACGACAGCAAATATGAAAACACGACGGCAAATAGGAAAACACGACAGCAAATAGGAAAACACTTCAATAAATCACAAAACACAACGGCATTAACTTCTACCGGAAAAGGTAGGGCCTATCTAGCAGTGGATGGACCCTCCTGATTGGACAGACGCACTGTCTGTCTTTCGCGCTCCCAAATCACCCACAATCCTATGCGCGCGGCTTTGCCGGCTCGTTAAAAAAACAACAACAATGGCGGACCTAAGTGGGAGTTGGAGCGGCATCGCTGATGGCACAATTAACATTTAAATGTAAGTATATTTAGTGTTTGCCGTACATTTGTTATCACCGTTAATGTGTTACATCAATGTCAAGTGTTACGCATTAATGCTGGTACAAATTGCTATTATAATTAGGTAGATACACCCGAGCTAACGTTAAGCTAACTGAACCTATCATTTAACATTAGGCTGTTAGCTAGCTAGCTGTGTTGCTGTCTTTTATGCCATTTGTGTTCGTAAAGTTTAATGTCCGGTGGCATTTTCATCTCTTTTTGTAAGCCATTACTGTATATGCGTAATGTTAGCAGAGATTTAGAAATTGGATTGTTTATCAGTTGTAGCTGCAGGATTGGATGTAAAGCTGCACCTTGTTAACTTCACTAGCAACGTTAAATGAAAGCTAAAATGTATGAGTAGTTTCCCATGTAACAAGTATAACATTCCGTTATAGCATTTATAATGGTAAAGATCTTTTTCTTGTGTTTGCTGTCTTTTAACAGGGACTAAGGAACAAATGGAGGCTGCACTACAACGCTGAAGTTGGCATCCGATTCGCAGCTTCCGATTCGGCAGTTAAGGGGAAATTTAAGGGGAACTTCAAACTGTCCGATTCAGCAGGGAAACATAATTTACATTGCTAAGTGACTGATCCTCCGTTTTTTGAACCTCTTACTGTATTGAATGAGTGTTAGTCATTAAGGTAAATTATTAATTATGTCTAAAACACACTTTTAGATTTGTGAAAGCTTTATTGTCTTTATGAGAACACAATAAAGGGAGATTTCACCGTTTTTCTAAACTTGTCAAATCAGGACTAAATTATCCCAGAGAGTCTAAGGAGTCTTAAAAACACAGTTTGAGATTTGTGAAAGCTTTATTCTATTTGTGAAAATGCAATAAAGGGAGATTTTACTGTATTTTTCACATATAGACTACATTGGACCAGGTCCAGATCCAAAACCACAATATTTAAGACTTGTCAAATCAGGACTAAATTATCCCAGAGATGCTAAATAAACTGTTTTATTTTATTGCCACAGCATGGCCTTTGCTAATTGACATTCAACGTACAAGTCCACGTCTCTCCATGTCATTTCTTATATCCATGAGCAGGTCTTCCTTCTCACTTCAAAAGAAAAGTAGAAAAAGTTATTTTTACCTTTTGGAAATCAATCCAAATATCGTCATAGATTTGCCAGTGGTTTAATTTACTCTTCAAATCCTTCTCCTTCAACATAAGTGTTGTTTTCTCACCTTTCCTCAGAAAAAGAGGCAGGACTGAGTATTTATTAAGATTTTTTTTAATTCATACTTCATAGGCCATTGTCTCAGGTGAGGAGCAACCCCACTTCTGGGTAACGCTGGGTCCTGATCTTCTTTGATGATGAAACCCAGCTGGACAGGATTGTGAAATACCTGTCAAACTTCCTCGACAGCTGTGACACACTCTCTGATAAAGTGTGCACCATGGTGTCTTCTGACAGGATCAAATACATCCTAAATGTGTTGCTGTCAGAGATAGGTCCACAGCAGTTCCACATTATATTCATGAAGACATTTTTTTCTATGACTTAAAGTGGCTATATGTAACTTTCAGTTTGTGTTAATTCTAGCGGCCACTTTGGACAAAAGTGGTAGTATTTTCACCACACCTGCTGTCGTAAAGGTCTTTTCTTTACGGTGCTGTATTGCCCACTGTAGATTACCAAGTTTGCGTTACCGTGTTTACACAAGTACAGGGGAAGACCTGCTCATGGATATAATAAATGACATGGAGAGAGTGAGTTAATTCTTGTCCAGTTTTGACAAGTTTAGGTATTGTGGTTTTGGATGTGGACTTGGTCCAATGTGGTCTACATATGCAAAAAACAGTAAAATCTCCCTTTATGGCATTTTCACAAATAGAATAAAGCTTTCACAAATCCCAAACTGTGTTTTTAAGACTCCTTAGCCTCTCTGGGATAATGTAGTCCAGATTTGACAAGTCTAGGTGGATCTAGACCTAGTCTAATGTGGTTTATATGTGAAAAAAAACTTATTTTCTCATAAAGACAATAAAGCTTTCACAAATCTAAAAGTGTGTTTTAGACATAATTATAAATTTACCTTAATGACTAACACTCATTCAATACAGTAAGAGGTTAAAAAAACAGTTTTAAGTTCCCCTTAACTGCCAAATCAGAAGCTGCGAATCGGATGCCAACTTCAGCGTCGTGGCTGCACTAGCGTCACCAGAAGGGAGAGATGAGGAGGAGAGGGAAAGCAAAAGACAAGCAGGGAGACAGAGGCCAAAAAGAGATGTTGAATAGATTATTTGCTATATTAGAGATTGCCATTCAAAAAATAAATGCATTAAATTAACTAGTTTGTCTGTGTCTTTTAAGTTTTTGGGTGTGTATATAATATAAACTGTTTTTCAATGTTTATTTTTCCATCAAATTATGACCTGGACACAGGAAACTTCTAACTGAGTAATTATATTCAGATGCTACCTGTTTTAATA
The DNA here is from genome assembly GCF_008315115.2 of Sander lucioperca. Lineage (NCBI taxonomy): Eukaryota > Metazoa > Chordata > Actinopteri > Perciformes > Percidae > Sander > Sander lucioperca. The sequence continues at coordinate 19,266,268 of NC_050181.1, forward strand.
GCTAGTTAGGTATACAAGCTCTAAAAAGACATTAATGAAACGTGTATCTTTATTATAACATTTATTCAAACATTACTATATACTGTACACAAGTATATTCAACATGAAGCGGCGATCAGACTCAGCTCCCGATGATGGTGTTGCTTCCGGACTGCAGACAGAAGGAGAAAGATTAGGTTAGTCCAGTAGTTATCCAACCTGTCCTGGTAAGATTAGGTTAGTCCAGTAGTTATCCAACCTGTCCTGGTAAGATTAGGTTAGTCCAGTAGTTATCCAACCTGTCCTGGTAAGATTAGAATTGTATCACAAGTATATTTAAGCATACTGAAACATGAAGGTACTTCATGTAACTGTGTAGTGGTGTAGTTTCTTCATCATGGTCTTAACTGACAACTGTTGACCATTTAACACACTTACACCTACCTTTACTGTGTTAGTGGGTGTTTATCAATGGAGGTATTATGACTTTTCATATGTTGGTTGTAGCCTTGTAGCTTGTGTGTTTACAGTACTATTTACCCTTTCTCACTTGCAGTTTAATGCATATCATACTGCCTGTGGTAGCTCATTAGCTGGTAGCGTTTACCTTGTAGTTGCTGATCATATTTTGCACTGCATTTGTCTGAAAGCTAGAAGCTACTGGACAATGAGCTAATGTTGCATACATGCAGTAAACTACAAGCTAATGTAAACGGTTAGCTACTGCAATTCTCCTTACCGGTAAGTGTTATGACTACTGTACAAACATGAACTCCCACGAGTTTTTAATTTATTGACATGGGATAAATAAGACAAAACGACTATTGCTTACATTAAAGCCTATCGGTGTCGGTAACGTTACCTACCTTTGCACGTTGCGAGCAAAGTTCCTGACAGAATATTCTCCTCCTGCAAGCAGACTGACGCCGATTCACCAACAGCACAGTTCATAGTTCCACATCCATTTCGTCCAGTGTTTTGAAATGAGAAACGGCTAGTCCGTCTGTTAAAAGCATAGACAGTGAGGCACTTTTATTTTTTCACCTCTCCTTCCTGTAAAAAGACAGACAGTGCGTCTGTCCAATCAGGAGGGTCCGTCCTCTACTAGATAGGCCCTACCTTTTCCAGTAGAAGTTAATGCCGTTGTGTTTTGTGATTTGTTGAAGTTTTTTCATATTTGCTGTCGTGTTTTCCTATTTGCCGTCTTGTTTTCATATTTGCTGTCGTGTTTTCATATTTGCCGTCGTGTTTTCCTATTTGCCGTCGTGTTTTCATATTTGCCGTCGTGTTTTCCTATTTGCTGTCGTGTTTTGATATTTGCTGTCGTGTTTTCCTATTTGCTGTCGTGTTTTCATATTTTCTGTCGTGTTTTCATATTTGCTGTCGTGTTTTCCTATTTGCTGTCGTGTTTTCATATTTTCTGTCGTGTTTTCATATTTGCTGTCGTGTTTTCATATTTTCCTATTTGCCGTCGTGTTTTCCTATTTGCCGTCGTGTTTTCCTATTTGCTGTCGTGTTTTCTTATTTGCCGTTTTGTTTTCATATTTGCTGTCGTGTTTTCCTATTTGCCGTTGTGTTTTATGATTTGTTGTTGTGTTTCTCTAATTGCTGTGGTGATTTGCACTTCAGGGCCACCGTAAAATGCTTTTTACTTTTACTTTTTTTACTATATCAGAACCTTTCTATTTAGAAAACACTGAAGGAACATTTTGGAAGGAAAAATACTCATTTTATTCTTATGACATGAGTCATTATTGCCACCTTGTGACCAAAATTTGCAACAACATGTTACTATGCAGCTCACTTAAAATCTGCTTCACATTTCACTTATTGCACAACAATGTTATACTCAAAAGAAAACAAAGAATACATTAGACAACTTTGAGAACTATCTCACACCAGTAGAAAATTATATTTAAATGAATGAACTACACGGCTACATATATTTGAGTAATGAGTGTTTTGAGTTTCTGTTTATTTCTGAGTGAGAATGTAATGTATACACTGGTCGTAGCTGGTTTTGTTTATCTGTTTTTAACAGCAAGGGTGTGTGTCCAACCGTTGCTGCAATTTAGTAGTTACCAGTATTAACTTAGGTCATATAAATCATTTTATGTCCATCTTGTGCAGGTAAGGTATTATGCCATTATCAATGTCCAGATGGATCATATTTATGATTCTACAGACTTACAACAACCAAATTGGACCAAAATACTTCTTCATTTGTCAATTTAGCATTAGCAGGCAATGTCTTTGAATATTGACTTAGATTGTGTAGCTACTTCACCTTGTCCTCTGCCATTCTTGCCAGGTTCTCCTCAGGAACACCCCTTTCTCTCAAGGCTGAGAGAAACTGGTCCATGGTGATCTGTAGGACTCAACAGTAAATGTAGTCATTGTTAGCAGCTGCAACAACGTTGTTCCATTCTTGACTGCTGGCCCTAATACAAAAGGGTTGTCATATAGTTCTTCTGATTATTTAATAGCCACATTTTGATTTGACCATTACAATGCTGTGCAACAAACCATAATAATAAACCCAGTCACATATCAAAGCACTATTAAATGAATTAATAAATGTTTAATTACGTTTCACATTATATTGCTAAGTTAACGTTAGCCTACATTTACGTTACCTTAGCTGAGGCAGCCGGACAGATAGGAGTTTGTCAGCCTTTCATCTGCTAACCGGTAGCCCCTAAACAAACCCAGTCACATATCAAAGCACTATTAAATTAATGAATAAACATTTATTTACATTTCACATCACATTGCTAAGTTAACGTTAGCTATATAAGAGTTTGTTAGCCTCCCATCTGCTAACTGGTAGCCCCTAAACAAACCCAGTCAACTAATAAAGTGTATACAAATGTGGCGCACAACTTACCGGTAGGCTACAGCTACAGCCAGTGGTGCTACGGAAGCCGTTCGTTGCAGCGCATTAGTTTGAATTCAAGACGAACACATTATTAATTAATTCGTTATCTCGATAAAACGATCTTTGTTATGTCGAGATAACAAAATAATTAATTAGTTATCTCGAGAAAACAAACTTTGTTATATCGATATAACGAATTAATAAGTCGTTATCACGAGATAACAGTGCATAAAAAAATAAAAAATCCACGGCCGTTCTCGGCTTCCGTAAAAACCCATATGTGCAGTTTAAAACCTAATTTCACATTTAGTCTATTTGTAAAAACAGAAAAGGGGCTATTTCATATTTTCAATCTCAATTTAGAAAAGGTCTAGATAAAAAAAATGAAAGACTTGTCAAACCTGGTCTTGATTCCTAAGTAGACTCATACTGTTACTGTTTGAACCCACTCTTTACTCCGATAACCTTTAACCATGTAGGCTACAATAAAAAGGGCGATTTCACTGGTTTTTCTCCACCCAGACCACATAGGACCAGGTCTACTATAAACATTTCGCATTTAGACGTGCCAAACATGGACTGGATTACCATTAAAACTCAATTTTTTAAATTACTCAAAAACAAAGAGCTCAAAACCCATTTTCACATTTCGTGAAAACAGTGGAATAGAAACGTTTTTTTCAAAGCGCAAGATGGCGCCAATGTCTGCTGCTGTGTTTGTCGATTTGAAGCTCCCTCCCTGTCTGAGGCTGACCTCTTTCCCACAATGACAGTTTCCTGCAGGCTGGTTGAGAGGGACCGGCCGCCCTTAAAGCAAGATGTACGGAAGGGGAGACAGATTATCTGAGTTTAGCTGATCGGCATGCTGTGGACTTGGCTGGGAGAGTGAATTTTAGTTTTTTTTTTTCAGGGAAGAGCGAATGTCGCAGGCGTATACCGGTAAGTGGGTTGCTTGCTCAGCGTTGTCAAGTTGTTTTTCGCTGGTGTTTGCTTTTACGCAGTGCTAGTGGACAAACCCTAGCCCCGATACGTGTCACTTTGTGGAGAGAACGTCAGACAGACTCTGTTCAAAAAAGCTGGCAAATAACAGTTGATGTGTTCAACGGTAAAATTGTACGCACATTTAGTAATAATTTAAGTGGATGTTGGATTTAGTAGTCGGCGATCTTCTATTCGGCATACATACAACCAAACCAAACAACACATATCTCAGTAAAACCTCCACTTTCATAACCGCTTCACACCACGGCGCTGTGTTTTGGTGGCAGAAGATTGCGGGGGCAACGGTTGAAGCAATTTTAAAAGTTGAAATTCTATAACAAAAATTGTGTGTAGGTGTATTGGGTATATGCCGAATTGAAGAAGTTCGAAACGTTTTGCATTATATAGTAGGTTCTAACCTTTCAAGTTCGTACTGTTGCCACTTTCCCCAGGAATCAAGGTAACACAACTTGACATTATTGCAAAGGAGTTTGTTAAAACGTCCTCACCATGCAAAAGGTTAGACACTGGCATAACAGTTCAACCTGTATAAGCTATAAGCTGAATATGCTACACAGTGTGAAAACATGGACTAAACTAAACGAATAGTATTTTCATGAGTACACAGATGAGGATCAGTTTGGATGTTTTAGAGATTTAAGTTACATGTTAACAACTTTACTGTAACGTTAACATGAAGCCTCTAGGCCTTTTACTAAACAATTATCTGTGGGTCCCCCTTTTGATAGATAATATCATAAAATCAGATACTTTTTCAAATGATATTATAGTGTTTAAAACTATTTTTCTAGTATTTGTATTTACTGTTTTTAGTAGAGAAAGCCAGGTCGGTTTTTTGTGGACTTTGGTTAGAAGGAACATATTTTTTATACCTCTTTCCACCTATGCTGTCGCTACACTTTTATTTAGTGTTATTCTGTGTTGGCACTAATCAAATAAACTAAGACACAGAATCTCAATGGTACATTTATGATGCTCAATAGTTGGCTTGTTGTTTCTTTGTCATGCTTAATATTGTTTTATTCCAGACAGCATGGCTATAGTGTTGTTGTTGTTTCTTTGACCTTTGACCTGTGGAGGCTGCAATTTTCGTTGCCATGTGTGGCAAGACCCTAACATTTGCTGTACATGTCTGTAAAAATGTCTTACCAGTGGGGAAATGAATGACAGGATGGAGGGTTCGGCTGGACCAGGTGTCAGGACAAACGGACCCGTTGCTGCGCCCAGCATTCCGGTGAGCTCCACCATAGGCCCACCTCTGTCCCCAGAAGAGCTGGACGAAGAGCCACACTCGTCTCTGACAGATGTCACCCAAATGTGGATGAAATTTGGCAAGACGTTCGCTATCATCTTCCCGATCTACGTCTTGGGATACTTTGGGTTTAGCTTTAGTTGGGTTCTGATTGGACTCGCGGTGTTGTTTTATTGGAGGAAAAACCATGGCAGTAAGGACTACAGGATAAACCGTGCCTTATCATTCCTGGAGCATGAAGAGAAAGCAGTGAGGCAAAGTGTGCCAACTTCGGAGCTACCACCATGGGTAAGTCCCCCAGCATTATTACATCCCTGGTGTTATCACCATCTTGTCATTATTGCTTTGTATTTTCAAGCCTCACCCCACTCTTGGGTGTTACCAGCCAGCATCAAGTATAGGATGTCCACATTGACTGTTTGCCTACCAAACTGGCTGATGGGGATAACTTCATTCCTTGCTGCTGCTAAAATGTAACTAAAGTTTGTCTCTCACTGATTTTCCTCAGTTTCTTCAGATGTACTTACACTTTTATCTCAGTGAAACCTGGGATAGCAACATCCTACTTACTAGAGCTGCATGATATGAGGAAAATATAAAATGTGATACCGTTGTTGAATATCGCAATAATGATATTACTTTTGATAAATAAACAGATGTTAAAATCTTGCTTGTTGAATTTAAAATAAATGAAAGGAAATAATTTCCAACATTCTTTTATTGAACAAATTATACATTGAATTTAATATAAAAGGCACCACTAAAAAGAATAACAGTTACATTATAAAGTGCAGTTTTCTACTGATATTGTCTTGTGATATGTCGCAGCCTTTTGCGATGGGTTTATTGCGCCAGTTGATATCGCGATGACGATAAACAACCGATATATTGTGCAGCCTTACTACTTACACCACATACAGAACACTCTTTTGAATACGTTCCTACATCCAATCAAATCAAAGGATCAGACCAGTACGCTGTAATTTCCTTGTTTGGGTTAGTGGTTAACCTTTCCAAACCTTTGCATGTGAGGCGTCAAAACTACGTTGGAAGCTTTAGCTACATTTAAGACATGTCATCAAGACTTGTCTGTAATATCTTTTTGAAACATACAGCATTTAAAAACTATACCTAACACTCAACTTCTCATAACATAGGATACTTGCATTATTTTTGGGAAGCATAGCTGGCAACAAATTAAACAGTTTTTGGCAGTTAAATACTTCAATATGGCCAGCCATGCAAGCCCATAACTTTCCCCAACAGTTTTACATTATTTTACTGCATTTTTTGTAGATTAATAATCTGCAACTGTCTCCGGAAGATATTTCTCAGACGGGTTGCCAACAAGAATCATTATGGTGACAATCAGGGCAACCAGGAATAAAGAGATGCATCATATTTGACACTTGATACTGTGACACTTTGATTTGATTTTTTGTCACAGGACTAAACAAACGTGCCTTGTTAATGAGGGTCTCACAAATAGCCTTGGGAAAGGTCACCCATTTTGCACACAAGCTTCCCTTCAGTTTCAGGTTCTAATCTGCACTGGACTCCTTTTGGTCATTTCAATCTTGTGTAACCACCCCAATGTGTTGAAGTCCTCCATGAATAATTTACACATGGCCTCTGAGCCCATGGGGCTCCCATTACTGGCACTGTTAAAGCCATTGAACCTGCTCTAATTTTCACTTTCTGTATTCATAACCTTGGGGTGGTTGCCTGTCTGTGTGCAGTCAGGTTGCTCTGTGCCACAATAAGAAACCAGTGTGAAGAAGGCAAGAAGGAAGAGACCCACCCAAGGTTACTCACAGGTAGCATTTGGCATTGAGAACCGGTTACAACTTGGAATTGTTTCAAAAGTTACGATTCCAATGGAATCTTTTTTTGTGTGGAATCGTTAAGAAAATTTGGTTTTGAATCTGATCATTGGATTCAAATTTCACTTGCACAAGTTTTGGTTTCCGTAGCGGCCACGGTACTTCCAGGCATTTGTTGTGTTGTTTGGCTTTCTTTTGCGTTGAAAAAGCCCGGTAAAACTGTAAATCATCATTGAATCAAAATAAATGGCACATAACGTGAAATAACATGGCATTTTAGTTTGTTTGAGTTTTAACTTGTCCAGTGGGGCGAGTACATTTCTCTTCCACTTGCCCTACAAAAAATCCACTTGTCCCGGACAAGCGGACAAGCCTTAATGTCAAGCCCTGACTAATCTTTTCTTTTACAGGGGAGGCCAAATTATAATACTTAGGACATAGTATTTTGTAATTGTTTGTCTGTTAGACCTGTCCTTGCATGGCAGAAACTTTATAGTGTACCGCAGGGAGCGTCTCAGAAGCATCTTGCCTGCCTGACTCGCAGATTTTATTGTCTCCACAAGTACTTGAAAGAACAATCACGTGTTTCTAAGCACCTTCCTCTCTAAGTACTCTGCAATTTAACTCCATCCCTTCTGTTTTCTGGTGTTGTCTTTATAAACAATTTCTGGGTAGTTATTAGGGCTTGACAATATGAGGAAAATATGCCATATGCCATAACGTTGTTGAAAATGTGATCTAACTTACAATAAATAAATAATAAAATGTACTCAGTTCTGCCTTTCTGCTGCTTTTCAGTGTTCTGCTAAAATACAACAAATTGCTCGTTGAATTTAAACAAATGACAGAAAGTGTAGCTATGATGATTTTTTTTTGCCAAATGTTAATGGTTCAACAGATAAAATACCAGATTATCTGGAGCCCAAAGGGAAAAGCACCAAAAAAAAAAATATATATATATATATATATATATATATATATATATATATATATATTCTAGGGCTAGCTAAAGCTAAACATTTTTTTAGATCATTGTTTGTTTTTTGAAGTGTTTCAATCTGTGTTTCGGGGATCCTAAACTCACTGTTCTGTACTATACATGTCCTTGTTGCACTCATTTAGATCTCATCTGAGCAGATTTCTGTCATTCAAACAAGTCTGAGTTGTAGTTTAAAACTTTTACAGCCAATTCAATAAAATTACGGGTTTTATGCGGGCTCGGGTCCATAAATACAGTTAATGGATGCAGGCACGGAGAACTTAAGGCTCGTTAGCAGCGATTAGCTCCATTAGCCGTTAGCTCCGGTCAGCTCCGGTTAGCTCCGTTATAAAGATATGGAGCGGAGGAGACTGCTGCGGAGATTGTATCTACCTGGGCGGGTCTGAATCTACCTACAGATACAACCTTTTGTATGGGAAACACTGATATGGGATATTGGGTGGTGTTTTTTGGTAAATTAACTGGATGACCTGGCGCGTATCTTTAGCGGTTTATTATTCACAGCAACAAACAGCTCACACTTTATCACTTGCATTATATGTTATTGGGTCTTAACTAGGGCTGTCAAAATGAACACGCTAATAATGAGTTAACGCAAATTCCTTTTAACGCCACTTATTTTTTAAACTCGCGAATAACATGCACATTCTGTGATTTTGCTCCGTAGTTTGGGAAATTGGGAAGCTGCAGCAGTAACGTTGTGGACAGTGTTGCTAAATTATTGCCGACTTTCTCACTAGATTTAGGGTTAGGTTTAGAATCGCATTAGTCAGAGCAAGAACGGCAGGTGCTGATGAGTGACGTCAGTGCCTGAGTGGTGAGGCGAGGAGAGCGACCGCTGGTGATCGGCTTAGGAGTAGTGTAGCGGCTATGTCAGGGAAAAGACAGAGGAAAAAGAGATGGCAAAGATGATGTAAAGTGAGTGATACAATAAAACAACAAGCTTCTTAAAACACGGTGGCTTCATTTGTTAATACTGTTGTTAAAGTGAAGGGTGGTACAACGTGGAAACTGCAGTGCACACAGAGTGTCACGCACACAGCACACCTTTTTGCCTGCAGCAGGAGACGAGAACGGAACAAGAGCTGGTGTTAAGGCCAATTCATGGTCCTGCGTTAAATTGACGCCGTGGGTACGTACGTAGGGACATGGTACCGTTTGGCCGTGGGTTGGTAGCGTAGCATTTCCCCCCAGTCATTTCCGGGTTCTCCTTCTCCGTAAACAACATGACATGGAGTGGGGTTAACTGTTACTGGTACAGCTTTACGACCGTGATCAGAAAGCACAGGGGAGCCGTTTTGTTTCTCCCACTATTCCTCCAGAGTCGGTACGCTCTCTGAAGCTAATCACTGTCACTCTCTCACTCACTCTACCACACACATCTACACACATGCCGGCCCTGCTATACTCTATACTATAAAATAGGCTAAAACGATGCAAACACCAGTGCACAAGCACACAAAAGGCTGTTTTCACTTTCCAAATTCATCTCATCAATTCAAAACACATGGCCAAACACTGGCCAAAAATGATGTTTGAATGTTCCTTCTAAAAAAACACATGGGTGCGAATGATTGGAATAACTATTTTTGCACATTATGTCCATAATATGGCAAACATACAACGAGATATACATAACTACTTGTGTAGTTTATATCCTTGATGTTCCACTTCCGGGATTGCTCCATTGCCGCTGGAAAATCCGCCGGATTTCACTCATTTAGGCTGGATATCCGTTGCCTGGGGTATCCTTTGTGTTGGTGTTTTAACCTCTGGTGGATTTGTGAGGACTATGGTTAACTGCTCCTCAGATCTCTGCAGGGTAAATCCAGACAGCTAGCTAGACTATCTGTCCAATCTGAGTTTTCTGTTGCACGACTAAAACTACTTTTGAACGTACACATGTTCCACCAAAACAAGTTCCTTCCTGAGACTATTTAGCAGAGGCACCGCTGCTTTTCTCCGGTTCTTAGCGCTGCCCAAGACGATTGTGATTGGTTTAAAGAAATGGCATTAAACGAGAGCACGTTTTCCTCCCATCCCCGAATGCTATGTGGACTAGCCAGACCTTCCTCCAGCGCGCTTTGGAGGAGGGTCTGGCAAAGCGAGACTGCTACTTGTGTAACGTTAGGTATATTTATTTCAACAATAACATGTCTTTTATAAGATCTACTTACACTTTAATAAACTAATATCCTATAACCTGAAATGTATTATGAAGATACTGCACCACTAAACAATCAGCCCCCTAGCTAGCAAGCTAGCCTACTAGCCAGCCAGCCAGCCTCTAAGGCCGGCTACACTGGCTGCGTGGCATGAGTGTGTCAGCTGTGTGGCGTGAGCGTGTCAGCTGTGTGGCGTGTCCTTTTTTTATTTCGACTCCCATGTTAACAGGTTAGAGCTTGCACACTGCCTGCGTGACACACACGTCTCAGGTGCGGCTCGAGTCACGCCGAAGACGCGTGCATGCTAGAAATAGGACCCACGCCTATTTTTCACGCGACACGCAAGCGTGTTGGAAGCGTTTCCAGGCAAAATAGAATACGAAAATATGTTTATATGTAATTTTGACACAAATACATTTCATAAATGACATTTTGATGTTTGAAAGTCTCTCGGTTTTGACATAAATGCAGATATAAATGTAATTTAAAAAAAAAAAGAGTGCAGTAAATCAATGGGAAACATACATGTGTCCAGACAAGGCTAGCAGCAGCAGCACCGCGTCAGACACCTTTCTGGTGTGCAAAGACATAGAAAACACCACGCAGCTGACACGCAACTGACACACAACAGAAATGCCACGCAGCCAGTGTGTAGCCGGCCTAAATTAGTAAAATGTAACAACTTAATGTTTCATTCACAGACTGTCACATCGTTGAAAAGCACATTGCTATCCCCAGATGAGTGACGGATTTGTTCAGCTCATTTTCTGTAACCAGTGTAGCATGAAGGCATGTTTGGTGAGTGAAATTAGCATGCTAAAGTTAGCTAACTAGCCAGCAGCAGGCCGTTCTCTCTGCTCCCACCGCAGGGAGACTTCTTTGCCAAGAGAACAGATGACAGCCCTGGAGATGGACAGCCTGGTTAGCTATCTCCTGGTGTAGAGAACAGATGACAGCCCAGGAGATGGACAGTCTGGTTAGCCATCTCCTGGTGTACGCTAGTTTCCTTGCGGGGAGTGAAGCAGAGGGACCGTAGGCTGGATACAAACATCATAGCAATGTGTGTATCCAGTTTTACTTTTTGAATGAAGAATAGATTATTGCTGCCAGCTAGCATGGAGAGTTATTTCCTTTCACACATGCGCAGAACATACGTGGTAGTTAAGTGGCCAAGACAAAGGCGACTTCCGGTGACGTGAGGTGAAGCCACTGTCCATCTTCGTCGCCACTAGTTCTTGGCCGTCTGCTTGGTGTATCAGGGCTTTATAATACATCCATGAATGGGAGTGGATGGCTAGCAGAAGCAAAGCTCTTTGAGCAGGAATATATAAATAAAAAGGTCTTTTGAATGGCAAGTTAAGTTTCAAAGCCCTTCCAGATGGTTCTGTCCACAAGACTAAAGTTATTGGCATGTACTGTCAATGTGAACTCAGTTAACACAGGAGTAAGACCAGTCTCAAATACCACTTGAGCATTAAAAACTTAATTTGCAATTAATCGCGAGTTAACTAGGGCACCCTTGGATTAATCAATGGACAGCCCCTGTTTCAAAAATATGTTTCTGAACATTTAAGAAGTTTTATATTATTATGAAGCATTTCCACACCTTGGAATCTTTCCCAGACTCTACAATGCCTGTAATAAAGAGGGTCTCAATCTGCTATTTTTTCTGTTTTTGCTCATGATGCCAGAAAACTCCCCCTCCCATCACAGAGCGTGCCATCAACACATCCATTATCACACAGACCTTGATAAACACGGTGCTCAGCAACAGCTCTGGCCGGGCTCCATGCTGAGAGCTCGCTGGAATCCGAGACGCAGTGGTGTCAAGCAGCTGTCATGTTTGTTGTGTTGTGAGTCAGCAAGCTTATCGTTCGTCTTTATGTTGCTTGTTTGATCAAGCTGGTCGGTCAGATGTTTTAACCCACGACAACTTGGCTATTGATGTTTGGATGGGTAAACCAAACAAGAGAAACTGAGAAACCAGTAAAAAGATGAATGTGTCCTTTTCTTCAACAATCAGTCGATCTGTCCGTCTGTCCTTTTATAGAAAACACTATGTATTTTACCTCTGTCACACTAACCTAAAAAAACTCAATGATAAGAAGCTCATAAGTCCCTGAGTATTCATTAAATAACCATCATAAGGAGCCCGATTGTATTAATGTTACTGGCTGGTACAATAGTGGAATTAATTGTGTAGTCTCAATTTCCAAAACTAATTTCAAAATGCTCAACCCAGCTTTCCAGTTTACAAGATGAAGTTTAAAATTATTAGGGCCTGAGCACGGACATTGTCAGGGGGTGAAGGCCCTTATGATATTCAAATGTTTTTCTTCTTTCTTTTTTCTTCTTCTTGTTCTTATTCTGTCTTTGAGCACAGAAATTAGGTACTTGGGCTCCTCAAAAAGTAGTGAAAATTGGTACGCCTGTCAGATGAAAATTGCGTTCTGATATAAGTCTCGGCCTTGGCCGTGGCTAATTGGCTCAATATAGCCCCCTAACCGTTTTCAAAGTTAAAGCCCCTTCCTTTAACTTTCAGGCAGAGGCATGACATTTGGTAGCTATGTGTATCATATCCAGACAATCAAGAAAGCCTCTTGGAGTCACCCCCTAAACCCAATTTTAAAATAAAAAAATTTATCTTTTGGACGATTTGGGCCATTTTAAGGGGTTGCACTTTAACAAACTCCTACAGATTTAACCCGATTTGCGTCAACATTAGTCAACACAATCTGAAGACCTTCGCTACAGTGTAGGCGTGGCAAGGCAGGACATTTTGATATTCCCTCGCCAAACAGGAACTGGTTTCTAACTAGCCTATACATTGTCCAGTCTTCCCTAAACTGCTCAGGGTTGATAAGGGTCCTGGCCTGAAGACGTGTACTTTCGAAAGAAGCCAAACGCTGTCTTTTCAGTCACTCAGTGGGTTTATTCATGATGACACGATTGGCCTCTAATCCTTTGATCCATATGAACTGGAAAATCATTACGTTTGTGACGAACGGATCAAAAATAAGCAGAGCAGGACTCCCATATGCAACCTTTTAAAGCTCTTAATGTTATTAGCAATGCATTAGATAAGATATGAGGCTACAGCATGTAGGCCACAGGTTTATATAGTAAAACTACATTCCTGCTGAAGTGTACACAAAGCTGCTATTTAAACATTACAGTCAGACATTTGTATAGTGTACTCAGTGTTTTGACTGGATGTAATTTAAATTGTAACCATGCCTTCCTACTTCTGTTACAGACAGTAGCACAAAGGACTTATGTGGCCAGTGTTACGAAGCATTTGTTTAGTTCCTGCTTTAAATTGACTGAATTGAACTGGGATGTTGCATTTATGGTGTAGATCGTAAAATCACTTGGTCTTTAGGACTCCCCGACTCTTGTTGAACATGTCTGGTATGTCAGTAACTCACAGCCAACTGCAAGCTGTTGACTTGCAGGTGTTTGACAGTTGAGTTTAAAGTAGTTTAATTGGCTTTGGATTTATTCTTATTGCTTTATCACATTTAACCTGATCAGAAGAAATGACAGAGGAGCAGAGGTGAACAAGGCGAAACCAAAACAAACAAATAAAAGCACTGTAATGCAAATCCATGCCTTCCCCCATGCTGCTCCATTTATGTTATTTAAACCATTAAATCAGTATATCAGTTGTTTTTAAGCTAAATAAACAGATTATTTGATATACAAAATAAAACTAAAACTGCAAGCAGTTATGACGGGATCCAAGCCTCCCCGACGTGAGTCGCCCTGACAACCCGCGGAGCCCGCGAAAGCGGAACCCAAAGCGCAACGGTGGCGAGGCAACGGCCAGGAAATATCACAACATACGTGCTGCCAGATCTGTAGTAAATTGCAATTGCAAATTTCCCATTTTCATTTATTGAGTCATAGGCCAAAACTAGGGGTGGTACGGTTCACAAAACCCACGGTTCGGTTTGTATCACAGTTTTAGGGTCACGGTTTTCAGTTCTGTACGGTTCTTGTTATTTTTTCTTTTAATCTTTAACACTCCAGAAATATACTTCAGCATATGGTATATAGCTTAATTATCCACAATGTAGGATACAGTATTACATAATTATATAATTATATCATGTAATCATGCACAAACTGAATTTGACTTGACTTTAAGCACATTATTGGGACCATCTCTGAGGAAAGCTAGGTGAGATGTTGATACAGCAAGAGGGAAGACATTGATGATTTCAACATGCTTTTCATTTATTTGGCAAAAAAAGGAGAATGTGTATTGCCATCTACAGGAACTTATGTGCCTTTTTAGCACATGAAGATTGAAATATTACAGAATATCAATTGAAATAACTTGCATTTATCAAACTGCCAACTTCAGTGTAGCTCTTACAAAAATGTATCCTTTAAAAGAAAAAGAGAGGAACTCTTAAAGCTCCGTCTTTTGAATAAGTCATAATACGTTAAACATAAAAACAGTTAACATTGTTATTTCCTATCCTGGCCTGGGCTGGGACACACAGTCATACGGTTTGATAAAGTACTTATTGGACTTATCATTGCACTTATAATAACGAGCGTAGCTGTCAGGTCCTCCTGTATACGTCTCATCTCCGTTTTTTCCTGCATCCACCGTGTGTTTGTGTGTGTGCGCGCGCGTCAGTCGCGGGGAGAACTGAGCAGCCTCGCCCGCTGCAGAGACCCGACAGGATCTAAACTGCAGCCGCTTCAGCGAGTGAAAAAACGTTACAGTACATTGATGTTAAGGTTGGCAGCACGGTCTGAAATGTTTTGCACAATCTTTAGCTGTACGTTTTGTTGGTAACTTGTCCACACCTCTTCTTTCACGCAAAAGGGAAACACACTGTCTGAGGTCACATACGGGCACCTGACGGGCACGAGGCTACGTTGCGCATGTGTCGAACCGTACGGCACACACACGCTCCGAACCGAGACAAGTGGACCGAGCGGTTCGGATGTTTTTTCATGAACCGAACCACCCCTAGCCAAAACGCATCTACCTTGATTATAGCGCCCACCAATGGCCGATCTTCACCGAATTTGGTACAGAGCATTACAACGGCATGACAAACATGTCTCACAAATTTTATGATGATAGCATTTACTGTGCCAGAGAATTTGCAACTGCTGTTTCCTATTTACATGCATTGAGTTATTGTCCAAAACGCGTCAACGCTGATTATAGCGCCTCCTAATGGCCGATCTTAGCCACATTTGGTAAAGAGCCTCAGAGTGGCATGTCGCACAGTAACATCAAGTTTTGCATTGATAGCATGTACTTTGGTTGAGATATGCTACATACCCTGTAAATTTGAAGTTGCCCACTGTAGTGAAACAGGTGAATCCAAACGTGGGCCCAATAGGCCACGCCCACTTTTACCAATTAATACACCATTTAAGGCGTGGCCTCAGAATTGTCCCTAGATGGTACCCTCCAAATTTTGAAAAATGGGATGAGCCCTCCATAAGATATAAACTTTATTTATACGCATTTGTAGCACCCCCTATGTATATATCGCGATTTTGCTGTGATCAACTTCTAGGCGGAAATGGGCGTGGCCTGTATCAGGAGATTCAGCTGGATATGAGTTTTTTAATGTGCTTTGGGAGTTATAGGGCCAGATGCGTTTTTTTTTTTTCTGCTTTAGCGCTCCCTATTGGAGAAGTGTGTCAGTTTTGGTGTCTGAGGTCCCTGCAGGGTTCTGGACCAGTCCTGAAAATGTCACCAACCCAACCTTGTACAGTTTAGGCTGTAGTGACACTTTTAGCTATGGAAGAACAAGAAGACGGAAGAATAAGCTTTGTGATTACAGTAGGGTTCCCAGCTCCACTGGTACTGGGAACCGCGGCCTTGCATACGCGGGTTCCCAGCCCCTTCAGGCTTGGACCCCTAAAAAATGAGAAGTACCCAATGTTTCCCATACATAGATTCTACTTGGGCACCCTGCCCAGGTAGATTGAGACCCGCCTAGGAAAATGAAATCTGAATTAAAACCTGACATTTAGTTGGCTGTAAAAGTTTTAATCCAGAGTTTCTTGTGAACAAGTTACATTATAGTTCAAAACAGCGTGTTTATTAGGATCCCAACACTTTAAAAAAATGAACAATGATCTATAATGAGCAAAATGAACAAGAATTAATTTTGGATAGCTTTAGTGTAACGTTAATATGATTTAACAGGGGTTAGGAAGAGACATGCCGTGCGCACAGTGTTGAGATTTATAACAACATGTAGGCTAACCTTCTGTATGGATCATAGGATGGTTTTAAGGTTAAGTTCTTAATACTTCATAACATTTGGCTCTGGGTAATTGGGTATTATCTGCTGAATCATACAATTGATGACAAACAAACCAGATTTAATTGACAAAGCACATTATAAGCTCCACTTCATCTGTATCATCTTCTAGTCTAGTTTGTTTATGTGAATAGTCCTTTTTTTCTCTTTTGTCTTTCTATTAATGTTGTAGTCATTGTTTTCAAGAAATAGTTCATAAACCTTTGTTTGAGTTTATTACTAAACCCAGCCGTCACATCCTGCACCCCCCACCACCAAAAGTAACCTCCCAACCTGTGGGAAACCCTGAGTACCCATCAGAAGTTACCAGATAACCTAAAACTAAAGAAAGCAACTAGGGGTGCACGATTATGGCCAAAATGATAATCACGATTATTTTGATCAATATTGATCACGATTAATTATCACGATTATTTGTTGATTTTAACCAAAACAAACTGTATTGTCACATAGGCTAATTATAACTGCTTTCACATCCATATTGTGCTACATTCCTCCTTTGTTGAAGGATACTATGAAGGAGCCGTTTCAGCTGTTGTGCGAGCGCTTTCCAAACATGCGCGCTTGCCGTGAAAAGATACAGGCAACGCAATTTTCTGTTTACGTTAACAGCGCATGTTAAAATCTGGTGCCAATAGGGCACCGGTGCCCGGTATCTACTGGACGAAATAGCAACACGGATTACGGTGCCTCATTACGGTGCCACTTAAATGTCTGCGTTGCGCTCTGATGCTCCAAAACAGACGTTAGAGGCAACAGAAACATCGCTGCATGTCACGCTAGTAAACACTAATAACACGTTACACAGCAGCTAACGTTAGCCTACCGTTAGCTACAGTAGTAAACACTAATAACACGTTATACAGCAGCTAACATTAGCCTACCGTTAGCTACAGTTACACTAATAACACATTACACAGCAGGTAACGTTAGTCTACCGTTAGCTACAGTAGTAAACACTAATAACACGTTATACAGCAGCTAACATTAGCCTACCGTTAGCTACAGTTACACTAATAACACATTACACAGCAGGTAACGTTAGCCTACCGTTAGCTACAGTAGTAAACACGGCTAAAATGCTGACCGCTAAACGGTGTAGTGTGACTTATTTCACTGTAGAGGATTCCAGCAGTGGGACATACAACAGTCTGCCGCTAAAGCTATGAGCTAACAGACTCAAACTAGCACTGGTCACTGCTGTTGTCTGAAAAACTACACAGACGGGACTAAATGTTGTGTTTACTGGTAAACTGGTAAACCTCGTGACGACTTATGACCGACTGCTATCTGTTGTGGAATTTTCCTGACGTTACTCTGTCCTCTGTGACTGTCTACATCTAAACTAAGCTGGCGGTGCAGGGAACAACTCTGATTGGCTCATGGAGGCACGTGATCAGAGAGTGGTTTACGGAGCTTTGGAAAAAAAAACAACTTTGATACAGAGCGTTCTATGAATGGAATGAAGCATTTTAAATATCGCTCGATCACGTGAATTTGATCGTGGGAAGCCAAAATCGTGATTGTGATTAAAATTCGATTAATTGTGCAGCCCTAAAAGCAACTCATGAATACGCTAGTGAGTAGACCTTTGACTCTTATTGTCAAAATATATGTGTTAAACTGTGTCTGCATATTGGTTTAGTGTTTGACTAAACTACAGAACAGTGTTACAGCTGAAATAATGTTTGTTGTTCTTTGTATGTAGGTCTGGTAGCCTTCAGATAAATGGTTTGATGGTGTTTGAGTCAGAGGACTGGAGTGGGTAGTTTGTAGGTGTGGATGTGTGTAACTATGAATATGAAACTAGGTGGTGCTGGAAAAGTTAAGTCAAACTCAGCATAATTCTTTGTCAACAACCTGGTTAGAAACAGCCTTTTAAAAGTGGAACTGTTTCTCTCTGTGCTTCTTTATGTTTTTCCTCCACCTTCTCTTCATTTTCTCTCTCTGTGTACTGGTGTGACACGGCATGGGTGGGGCTTTCCTGTTCTTTTGATCAGCCAAAGGGCAGGGCTCTGCTCCACAGCAGAGAATGAAAACAATGTTGAGGAACAGAAAGGCCTTGTGCTGCTATTCTGTTCTGCTTTCACCCCCAGGCTGTAAATGTTTCTCTTCTCCAGCACATTACATTTGATAAAAATGCCATGACTATTAAGTTTAAGGTGCGGGGATGCATCCACATCTGTCCCCCCTACCCCCTCCCCCATGATAAATAGGCGTACAATTCCTACAATCTTGACTTAATATGGATGTAAACACCCCCAAACATACTAATTGTTTGTATAAAAATCCAGTGTGCTGGAATGGATCCACTCCTTTCATTTGGACTGCTTTGCATATTAAGTAGAGTAATGTCATGTACAAGTTGTATTTCTGGAGAACAGCAACTTGCAGATGAGACAGGAAGAGGTCACATTAAACTTAACAAAAACTGATCACTTGTACACCTTTCTTCAAACTAACATAAACCTTTTTATTTAGGGTTAGAAAGAGACATGTTGGGGTCAAGTATGCTATGGGAAGTTGTGCTGTTAGTCCTACTTAAACTTGTAATGTTGACACGGTTAACTGCAGGTTGCTAAATGTTAGATAATAATTAAAAAGCTAGTTTTCATACCATGATTTTGCACCAAATTCTAAACATGTGGTGAGACTTATTTAACTGTCTCGCAGGCTGAATCTGGTTGCAGGCCGCTAGCTTGAGGATCTTGATTCATATAGCATGAGGTCAGGTTTTAAGAAAATGGGTTCACTTCAGTGAAACGGCTACTATGGGTACTAACATCATCACAAGGGCCACACAGAATCTGTGGACGCAGAATTGTACAGAATTTCCCCGCAGATTTTAAACAAATTAAAATAAAACTCAATCCTGATCACTGTTGAAAACTTAAAAATATCTGCAGATTCCGTCTGGGTCTGATCATCACACATGAATACAATTGGGCTCATTTAATCTACAATAGTCTCAGCTGTCCAATTATACCCAATTTATGCAATTCTAAGAACCAAGTAATTCCTTAGATTGTCTAGTTTCATATCTTACCATTATCTTCACTCTAGCTCTAACGGAGTCCCGGCCTGCATACGTATGCATAGAGCAGCTGTAGCTAACTACAGAGTCACTATTTCAGGCTACAATCGAAATCTATTAAATATCAAAATCAAGTCTGGTTCTGTATTTCCACTGTCAGCACAATAGAGCACTCAAGATTTCCTGGACTGATCTCTTTCCTGGCTGTAGTCTATTCTCCTTACATCCTCGACGTCTCTCTCTCTCTCTCTCTCTGAACCTAATATAGACATCAGCATTGAGCAACTGTCTTGTCATATAAGTCTCCTGGTTCGGTATCTTTTAATGCCTTCGGCAGTTTGAGGAAAAGCTGATGGAGCAGGTTTCCAGGTTGTTTTTGTTGTCGGAAGCCGAGGTGGATTCATAGTCAGCAGCATAAAGGGATAGGACATACATTTAAAATTATGACAGGAAAGTCTTTTAATTTGTCAGTTGCAGTTTGAATTAATAAATTCCAGCTGTACTCGACAGAATTATTCATGCTCTCCACACCCCTGGTTTACACACACTGACATTGTATTCAGGGTGTGGTTGGAAAGGGAGGTTAGGATTTCCAAACAGCTGTGACATAGTTGGGCTGTGAGTCTCACACTTTGACACAGAGAAAGGTTTAAGCTTTTAATTCTTCTTCTTTTGCGGCCAAAATTATTGCTGGATTTAAGTAACCAGTATCTACCAAGTACGGAGTGTGGACTAGTAGCTAGAGAGGGGCCAGTTTACCGCCCGGCACTGCTTACTCTGCCCTTACTCTGACATCTCTCCATTAGTGCATGTATAGGTCCTGGGCATGTGTGTTTATTTCAGGCCTGCATGTGTAAAATGTAATTTCCCCTTGGGGATTAATAAAGTATGTTCTCTACTTTTGTTTATTTTGGTCATATGTAATTTACAACATTCAATACACTGGTAATGAACAGTATACACATAACGCTAATGCTTTTCTTGCACTAATATTAACAACAACAAACAAAAAAACAAAAAAAGATGTACAAGAAACAAAACAGGAGCGAGAAGGTGTAGGCTGAAGCCTTAGATTATTACACCTTCCCTTTTAACATGAATTATCATTCATACAAAGTAGTTAAAGTGACTATATGTAACTTTTAAATGTTTCTGAAATGGTTTAATTTTTCATCTAATGATCATAAATGACCTGTAACAGCAAACGAGACTAACGTTGAAAAGAACACTATTTTTATATAGTTTTTCTTTATGCCTTTGCCTGTGTTCGATTTTTCACAAAAGAATTTCTTACAGGTAGAACAGCTCTACGGTCACACATTCTGATGGGTCACACATTTCTTTGTAACACTGGAAAAGCCTATCCAGGCAGGTAAAAAGTAGCAGAGATTTCTTTATATAGGCCTAATTGTATTTTAATTTTATTTTGCAGGTTATCTGTTAGTCAAGTCAAGTAATTTTATTTGTATAGCACATTTAAACGAACAACAGTTGACCCAAAGTGCTTTACAGGTAGAGCAGGAAAGGCAGAAACAGTATGCCTTAAAGATACATAATCAAGTGTGCAAAGTTCCATGAATGTAGTTAGGCAAAGGTAAAGTCAAATAATGTAACATAGACTAAAACAACAATGGAACAAAATTTGCAAATACAAAAAGCTAAGAAAAAGTTGAGTTCAGTTCATAGCTCTGAATCTTAAAAAAAAATAAAAGTAAGTGGACAGGAGATCGGAAATATACGGAGGGTCTTGACCATGGAGTGCTTTAAAAACAAAAAGTAGAACTTTAAAATTGATTCTGAATTTCACTGGCAACCAATGAAGTTCAGCTAAAACGGGAGTTAAGTGGTCATACTTTTTGGTGCCAGTGAGGAGTCTAGCAGCAGCATTCTGCACTAATTGGGGTCTGTTTAAATGATATTGGGTTAGGCCTGTGTATAGTGAGTTGCAGTAGTCTAAATGTGAGGTAATAAAAGCATGAATGATTGTTTCAAGATTGTTCTTAGATAAAAAAGTATTTCAGCTTAGCTACTGTTCTATGCTGGTAAAAACTACTTTTAACAACAGAGCTGACTTGTTTATTAAAATTAAGAGAGCTGTCAAAGAGAACACCTAGGTTTCTGACCTCGCACTGCAAATTTGATGACCAAGGGCCAAGGGCATTGCTCAGGTTTTTTGTGGAGGTGGGGGATCCAAGTAAAATCATCTGTTTTCTTGTCATTCAACTGGAGGGAGTTTGCTGCCATCCAGGATTTAATGTCCTCCAAACAGCTAAAGATTGTATTAATAGATGAAGTGCAACCAGGGGAGATGGGTAAGTACAGTTGTGTATCATCAGCATAGCAGTGGTAATTTAAGTTGTGCTTTTCAAAGATAGAACCAAGGGACAGCATGTATAGGGAGAATAACATGGGGCCAAGAATTGATCCTTGGGGGATGCCAAATGTAATACCCACTGGAGAGGAGGACTTAGTACCCAGTTTCACAGAGAAAGTTCTTTCTGTCAAGTAGGATTTAAACCAGCTTAAGACAGGGCCCTGTAGTCCAACTCCATTTTCCAGGTGATCAATAAGAATGCCATGATCAATGGTGTCAAAAGCAGTGCTGAGGTCTACGAGGATGAGCAATGCAAATGATCCAGAGTCAACGGTAAGTAAGATGTCATTATAAACTTTGAGTAGGGCCGATTCCGTGCTGTGGAGGGCTCTGAAGCCAGATTGGAATTTATTCAAAATATTAAAACTATTCAGGAAAGAGGTAATCTTCTGGAAAACTACTTTTTCCAGGATTTTAGAAATAAAAGATAATTTAGAGATGGGTCTATAATTACTAGGGTCACTGGGGTCAAAATTGTTTTTTTTCAGCAGTGGTTGCACCACTGCATGCTTGAAACCAGAGGGGACAACACCAGTATACAAGGAGCAGTTCACTATAGCTAACACAATTGGACAAAGGACATCAAACACTTCTTTAAAGAGTCTAGAGGGGATGACATCAGAGGGTCAGCATGAAGGCTTTAGGTGAGAAACTATCTCAGACAGCTCAAGGGAAGACAGAGGTGTGAAATGCTGGAGGATGCTGGTGGGACTGTGAGTTGTAACAGAAATGCAACCCTGGGAAGTGATATTGGATCTGATATGGTCAATTTTACAGATAAAATAATCAGCAAACTCCTCACAGGTTAAGGAGGTGTCAACTGTGTTGGCTGGATTTAAAAAGGAATCAATAGTTTTAAAAAGAACTTTGGGTCTGTTAGCCTGAGAGTTGATAAGCTCACTAAAATAATTAGATTTTGCCTTTTTGACAGTGGCTTGGTAGGCCTTCAGGTGTTGCGAAAACATATCATGTGAGACTTGAAGCTTATCTTTCTTCCACTTCCGTTCTGCCTGTCTACAGGCTTAATGGAGAGCTTGTGTGGAGCTATTCAACCAGGGGGTTGAGGTGTTTGACTTGAGACGTTTTAATTTTAAGGGGGCTATCTGATCTAATGTGTCAGTACACGATAGGTTAAAAATAGAGAGTAGCTCATCAATATTAGTGTATGGTGACAAGTCGGCAGCGAGGGAAAGGGGGAGAGCAAGCCTAAAAGAGTAAAAAAAATGAGAGGCTGTAGCTGAGTTAATGGAATGGGCTAAAGTATGACAGGGGGAAGGGGCAGAGGGAGGGCAAGGCCCGGAAAGTTCAAACTCAATCAGAAAGTGATCAGAGATGGCAGCATTAGTGATTTCAAATTTGTTACTTGATATCCCTGATGACAGGACGAGGTCCAGTGTGTAGCCCTTGACATGAGTGGGACCGCATGCTGATTGGGTGAGGTTAAAAGAGTCGAGTAGTGCTAAAAAATAATTCACCATCGGTTTAGTTGGGCAGCAGACATGAATGTTGAAGTCACCAAGAATTAGCATCTTGTCAGAGTGAATGGCCATAGAAGACAGGAGGTCAGAGAAAACATGTATGAAACAGCTTGTAGCTTTGGGGGGGTCTGTACACCAGTGCACATAACAGGGGGGTTTGGAGACAGTTTACAAGTAAGAACAGTAGAACTTCAAAAGAAGTAAAGGTATTTACAGGAAGGGTTTTGCAGTTAAATACATTCTTAAAGACTGTAGCTGGGCAACCACTACGACCTGAGATCCTCGGGGAATTTAGGAAACCCCACTGGGGAGGACATAAATCAGTAAATGGGGACAAGTCACCAATACTAAGCCAGGTTTCAGTCACAAAGAGAAAGTCTAGCTCATGAGATGTGATTACGTCATTTAGGATAAATGTCTTATTGGCTATAGGACAGGCATTAATAAGGGCAAATTTAACAGGTGAAGTTCTAGTTGATCTAGTGGAGACATGTCCATCAAAACGAAGTGAACGGAGACACGCCAAATCCAGTCCGCCACGGGGGACAACAGTCTTAGCAGAGATGGGACGAGGAGCAAAGTGAACAGGAATCTGAGTCACTGGGAATTTGGGAGCATATAGCCGCATAGAGACGACTGTGGGGATAGTGCCATCGGAATTACCGGGACGTGTAAGGAAATTGCGAAATTCCTCGATGCACATAACGAGGTCGCTGGCGAGAGATGCCGAGGGCGGTACACAGCTTGTACACCTTAGCGGGCAGACGGCGGGACGGCAACATTAAGTCTCTGAGTTCTTTGGCAGAGTACGATAAGGCCATACTCTGGTGTGATGCAATAAAAAAGTCACTGGTAGGAATAAAAATCCACAGTATCCATAAAACGGCGAGGGTCGGAAACAGATGCATTTGAATTCACCAGAAATCTCGGGATACTCCGAGACTCACAGCCAAGCTGAAAACTTTGGTAGCCAATTGCCCAAACAGATAAAGCCCCTGTACCTGTGTAAAGCATCGTGGGTTTCTTCAAAAGTGCACTATTTTAATCTAGGATAATATTAAGTTGGTTGGTTCTTGCTATTGCTTTGGCTCGTGACAGTGACAGAGATACCTGGTTTATCTCACGATACATCCAAAGTAGGCTAAGTTACCGTATGAACACTGTAACTTATTCTCTTATTGTAAATGAATGATGTTCTGTCTGAGCTAAACATTCATCGTGACTATATGACCTCCTGGTAACACTAACTCAGTAATCTCCAGTGGGAAATACAGCACCGTAAAGAAAAGAGCTTTAGGACAGCAGGTGTGGTAAAAACACTACCGCTTTAGTCCAAAGGGGCCGCTAGAATCAACACTAACTGAAAGTTACATATAGACACTTTAAAGAAAGTACATTATACAGAGCTATCTACCTAAAAAATCCCATCTTATGTAACCTTAGGGTGTTCTCCCTGATGTTATCTGTTATATATTTGTTTATCAGCTTATGATTAAATCATTTTTGAAATCTATTAAATGTGTTACACATATTCATGTCAGTTTCTAATTCACTCCACAGTGTAACTCCATACACCGAAACACATCTTTTTTCTTTTTTTTTTTTTTTTTACATTTCTCTCTCTCTCTTTTCCTGTCTTCAGCTGTCCTATCTAAGGCCCTGTTTACACAATGACGCTTGCGGGTGAAAACGAAAAAAATATTTTATCGGATGTGCCTTTTCTTTTTAATGGTGATGGCGTTTTTTGGGTCTTAAAAATGCAAAAAAGTGAAACCACCCTCCAGAGTGGAAATCTTAAAAACGCTCCACCGTCGCGTTACCGTCTAAAGGGTAAAAACTCGCAAGTCTGAAGACAGCGGTGTGGAGAGAGACGAGAAAAAGGCATCCAGGTAGTCTGTTGTTACGGAGTAGGCTACAGAAATTATAGGCTCCTATTATCTAAAAGATTTTCAATGTAATGGCTCAATATTTAAATGATTTTGACAATGTGGATAAGGTTGTTATAGTTCGATGACCATATGTAGGCTATTCATTTGAGCCAGAGTAGGCTACAACGTTGCGGATGAAGAGAAAGAGAGAAAGCGAGTGGCAGCGGGCAGAGGAGGGTCTGCTTCAGCCTCCTCTGCCCACTGGCCGCTGCCACTGAAGGGCTGCGAGGCTCAGGATATTGGTAGTGCTCCCGTGGGTGCTGTGCTGTGGCTTATCACGGTCGACTGTGCCGGTCATCATCAGACAATCAGACATCAGGCAACTCCACCTCCTCGTCTTTCCAGACGAGCTTTGGTTGTTCTCTTCGACATGTTTTGGTTTGGCGCTACTAAGGAGAGAAGTAGAAGGAAGGTTCTACGTAGGCACGCGGCCTTGGTGGTGTTGTGTGGCAGTGCCACCTGGCCGCCTGGCGTGCATACTACATCGAATTTCACACACTTTTGCGTCACCATATGCACGCAGATTTCCCCCCCAAAACTCTCGTCTAAACGTGGAATAAAAAGTGAGAACGCAACGGCACTTTTGCGTTTTCTCTTCAGATCGTTTCCGTCTAAACATAGCCTAATAAAGGCCTAAAATGCCCCCCCAAAACCTTAAAAAATAAATAAGTAGTTATTATTAAATGAAAGAAAGAAACCTTATAACAGCTATTTTTTTTCATGTCAGTGTATACGTATAGAAAATGAAAAACATCAGACAAGAAAAAAGAATAACCCCGTTAGATCTCTTAGCTTCACTAGCTTCGTTAGCTTAGCATGCTTACTCAGGCCCCCAGTGCTTGCTAGTAAGTAGCAGCCCAAATGTTCTTGTGCTTGAGGTTTGTTTAGCCTATTTGTCTCACTTATTTTATATGATGAAGTCATTTGTAATGAATATAGGGGGATACTATTTTTACCTGATCCATTATAGCATAGTAAGTTCTACACCATAGAGTTAATGTAAGATACAAGGTGTAGCATGTTGCCTTGAATAAGATAGTTATCTCAACAGTACATGACTGAGAAGATTATTGGTGCCTTAACACTGCAGGTATTAAATAACTTAAATTTAAAAAAAGTAAACCACTGTTTATCTCCCTTAGTCGCTTCTCTTTTGTCTCTGTATCAGCTTTGTTTCATCTTCTGCTCATACATTGACTGTGTTTTGTCTCTAACTCTAAGTCATGTTGGCTGCTTCCTTAGTATCTCTTAAGTGTTATTTTCTGTTCACATCATTTGAATGACTGTCACTTGCTCTTTGGCCATGTACTGTTTCAGTCTTGCTATCTCTGCCTCTGTTGTTTACTCTAACAGGGGAGAAAATTGTGCTTCTGCAGCTGCCTGTTTTATTGGACAGATAAGTCATTCTTTCCACCTTTTACTCCGTGTTGCCAACTCCTTTTATTAGGGCCCGAGCACGAAAGTGCGAGGCACCTATTGTTTTTGTAAGGATTATTATTATTTTTGCGAGTCCTTCGTCGCATTTTTGAGGGGGTTAGAATGCATGAAAACTCACAAAAATGTGCACATGTTACGGTCCTTAAGGCGTCAGTCTCACTGTGTTGTGTATGTGGAGCTGCATCTGCACATGAGGAAACCAAGCTGAATCAGGATAAGCATGTCGACATCACGGACAGAGACGTAAACAGCCCTACACAACGCACAGTAAGTCAGACGGAGGAATAGCATTAGAAACCATGCAAAATAAGCTAGGCTACATTTAGCATTCAGCTCTGAACCTAAAACTAATGACTCACTCGACGCCAAACAAACGGCATTCATCTCTAAATTACATCACAACAAGAATACAGTAAAATAAAACATTGTGTGGTGGGCTTTAAAGCATTTTGGCTAATATTGTCTCTGCGGCATTTAACATGCGACTTACCACAGCAGTTATCAGGAGTTCTGCTGTGAATTACCCATAATTCGTTACTTTTAGTGCCGCGGCGCAATGTGAAAGTGACGCCGGCAGACGGCGCTGTCCCCATTTATGCAGCAATTTAACAGAACACATATACAACCTGTTACACACACATGTCAGAACTGGTGAAAATTGCAAAGTTCTGTAGTGATTGGACTCGGGCATTGCCAGGGGGCTCCATAGCGCCCCCTAACGTGCGCCTTAATTTGGAAAAAAGTAATAAGTTAACATACCAAATTGTAAGGGAACATAGGTCTCATCTTAAATCCATGGAGCTATTTTTAGAAAAAAATGACAAAATTCTAAAATTTCCGAAATCTTGGTTTTTGTGCAAAAATCTTCATTTTTGTTGTGTTTTTCGAACTTGTCCTAGGCTGTGATTTCAATCTTCTTGAATCTTTGCAGGTAGTGTCTGTTGACCCTCATGACGAACAGTTATCCAAAGAATTTTGGTAGTTGAAAAAAAGTTAACTGTCCTGTCTAAACAGGAAGTTGCGGTATCTTAGCAACAATTATTCCGATTGCCCCGAAACTTGACAAAGTTGTTCCTTATGGCCGGTTTAGCATCTGTGCCAAACTTGGTGGGAATCGACCGTTAGATGGCGCTGTTTTAATTTTTTTTTTTAAAAATCAGCAAAATATCAATATATGGGAAACCTACTTTAACTGCTCCTGGGGCGTGAGTCCGATCGGCACAAAAACTTGCACATAGACTCGGAGGACCCTCATGACAAAAAGTTCTCAAAAGATTTTTGATAACTTTTAACAATGCACAAGTTATGGAGGACCAACTTCCTGTAGGTGGGTGCCGAAACAGGAACGGTTGTATCTTGCCAACGGCTATTCCGATGGACACAAAACTTAACACAGTTGTTCCTCATGTGCCACTGAGGCTGTGTGCCACATATGGCGTCAATCAGCCTTTAGATGGCGCTGTTTTCATTTTTTTTAATTAATTTGCGAAATCGCTATATGCGAAACCTACTTTTAGGTGGCTGTCGAAACAGGAACGGTTGTATCTTGGCAAATGTTATTCCGATTTACATGAAATTTAGAATGTGTGGTCTACATGTGATATTGAGCTGGCCCCTATAGTCTAGCCACACCCATGTACACAGACCATGCCCCTTTCATAACTTGTGAACCGTTTAAGGTAGACTCTTGTGAGAGGTATCATTGAACTCAGCAAAGAGATCCTTTTTTATTGGTGACGGTTTGCCCTGCCCCAAATGCTTAAGCCATGCCCCCTTTAATAACTAATGACCCATTTCTTGTACACTATTGTGTGAAGTATCATTGAACTCAGCAGAGAGTTCCCTTTTCATTTGTGACGATTTGCAGTGTCTGAGTGCCGTGCAAATGCACGGCCGCAACAGATGCAGCTGGTGTAGCTGACTGCTGGGATTAGTGTAGGTACCAACCAAAGAACAGATCACAGCCACATCTGTCGCAGTTTCGCTTTATTCAACCTTGAAAATACTTGCAGTGTACACAGTATAAAAACATAGACAACCGACAATTTGTGTACCATTTACATGTTTGGCTACATTCCAGTAACTTTGACTTCTCCATTGTTTAGACTCAAGTTGGACATAGTGATCATAAATTATGTAACTTCATCCCTTTGTTGCTATTTCTGATGAATGTGATGTCCGTATAATAAAAATGATATCTTACTAGACATTATTCAAACAGTAGTAAATAGAAATTAGTAAATAGATTTTTGGTTCCAGTAAATGCAAAACAATGAAATGAGGAAACACTCATACCATACATGAACTATTTATTTATTTATTTACTTACGTATTTTGACACAAAAGCCTTTCTAGAAATTATTCAAATGCATTGTGTTTATGGCCCCATTCACATGTACTCAATTAGGGTTGATGTGGTTATGTAACCAGTCTGGCAAAGTCTACTCCCAGTCCTCTACAACAGCTTGGATGCGGCTGCATTAACATCCTCTCAGGTAGTCGGTGTTAGCATTTAGCTCAAAGCCTCACTGCTAGCATGGCTGTACACTCTTAGTCGTGTTAAAGATAACGGCAGTCTGGAGACTGTGGGTGACAAAAATGTTTTAGTTTTGGGTGATTTTAAAATCTAAAATAAAACACCAAGCTAATATGATTCTCTTGTGGAAAAGTTTTTCTTAAAAGAACAACCAAACAAAGATCCATGGAACTGAATTCATACTGTTATCATATTGTTTGGAAGGTTCTTTGTAATCTCCAAATATGAGTTGTAACTGCCAAGTGTCTTAGAGTGTTGCTGAATGTTGCAGGGTGCTCTGCCAAAGAGAACTGGCATTTGATAGGGGAGACAGATACATAATACAAAGAGGATGGAATGTGTTGAGCCTGTCATAAATAATCTGTTGTAATTAGAGCTGTATCAGAAATGTTCACATTTATTAGATATTAGTTAAATTGTACTTGGTTCTACAGATATTAAGTCTAGCTACATTGATATAAATGGGCTGGATCATGACTTATTATGTTGTTTTACATGCTTTATTTTTGGTATGTCATCTCAATAAAGGAAAGGATGCTACATAGTGATTTCAAGGACATCACTATTTTTGCTGATCTCCGTTAAATAGGCGGTACTCAATTTGCCTTCATTGTAAAATCCCCCTGAACGTGTAAAACATATATTCATCTCATTGCTCTTTGAATTGTTAGGCAATTTTTAAAAGTGTTTTACACGGAGGGAAAGTCTGGGCATTTGAATGAAGTTTGGGACACTCAAAATCCAGCTTTTCTTTTCTTTAGTCGCTTATAAAATTAGCTGCAGCTGGATGAACACATTGACAGTGTAGATTAGTCATTTTAGCAAACTGCAGCACCTCACAACTTAAGTCACATTACACCATGATGTAAATCACAGGAAAAAAGATCAAAACAAAGCAAGAGAAATGTGACCTAATTTGACCTATTGACTGCATTGATAGCAATTCTATATGGATTAAAATCATGATTCTCTTTTTAATCTTGCCTTTCTATCTCTTATTTCAGGTCCATTATCCAGATGTGGAGAGAGTGGAGTGGCTGAATAAGGTACACCCACACACACACACACACACACACACACACACACACGCACACACGTATGGAGAGGAGTGGAAGCACACTTACTGTAAGTGTTCAGGTGGACTTCCAGTAAGAAGGTAATGGATGTAAATGGACAGGAAAATAGCTTTTAATATCCAAACATGACATAGTGGTTTTAAAGTTGTATTGGACTCTTATCGTTTGTTTACACCGCCCAGTCTGATTTAAAGGGGCAATAAGAAAGATGTATACCCCTTCAAAGCACAGAATTGCCGTAATTCATCTGTGAGGGTGATAACTCCAGCTGACTGTCATTTTATACTGCTCACCAACTGAAGATGAAGTACAGTGAGCAACCATGATGGCTTTAAAGGCTGACTATTTTCTTTTTTTTTTAGCTTGGTGAAATGTTCATTGGGTATTTTTTTGGTTTGTACAGTATTCTTTTTTCAGTGTTTACTTTAAATCCTGCGGTTACCTTTTTTTTTTACACAAGCCCTCAAACCATTGTTTATTTTATAAGGTTTAGTTGAGATAAGATAAAATAGATCATATTTTATTGATCCTGAGGAAAATTGATGTTCAGCAGTTGCAATACAAAGTGGGAAAGAGTGCAAATATATAGAAAGCAAATGAACAAAATATAAACAAAAAGGTGCAAAAACTAATGCACACAATGTCAGCTAAATAAACCGATTACACACAGGTCATACATTTTGTACCCATTTTTACTTTACTGTACTCCTTTACAATAAACTACTATAGTCAGCGACTTCTTGCAGCAAGTAACAACTTTTAAAAATGTGAAATAATTTCTAGGTGAAAATAAGTAATATAAGTTAAGTAAATAATTTGCTCCTTAAAAAAAGCAATCTGTGCGTTAATAATAAAAGTTTGTGTTTGTGTTGCATCCGTCTATTTGATAGATGTGACTAGTGTTAGTTTGTTAGTAGTCTCACATAGCCAGACCTATCCCCACAGCACTGTGGAGTAAGGTCTGGCTACGCCACATACATTCTGGGATAGAAAAAAAACTGGGTTATTTGCATTTCTTTAAACCATCACAATCATCTTGGGCGGCACTGCTAAATAGTCTCAGGAAGGAACTTGTTTTGGTGGAACATTTGCACCCCGCAAAGGAAAACTCCTTATCCAATATTAAATGAAGTTAACTGTTGACACATTCCAGTAACGTGAGCTGTTTAAATCAGCTGATACATGGTTACACCTCATTGGCTCTTACCAGTGTATCTCTGTGTGTACTACCTCCACAGTAATCCCACCAATCAGTCACAAAACCTCCCAGTTAGAGAGGAAATGACCTAAACATATTCTTTATAAATCTTCACAATCATTCCCTGAGAGAACCAAGCAGGCCTGCTTTCCTGCACCATCCAAATTTTCTTCAAAAGTTGCCATTGTCAGCATGTAGCTTGCTAGCTCGAAGGCTGTTGTTGTTTCCCGAAGAGAACAGAGTTTGAGAATAGCAACACCCAGAGAGAGGAAGGAGACGGGCATCTTCCTTTGTTAGTTACAGTCGACTGTACCTCAAAGGGGAGAGGATCATTGCTGCTTTATTTTCACACATATACAACAGCATAAAGCCAAATAATAAAAATAAAACAGATGTGACAGAAGAGGTCAAGAAGCAATAGGCTTATATACAATGGCTTATATGCAATAGGCTTATATACAATAGGCTTATATACAATTAAAGTGGAAAAAACAAAGGCAAACAATAATTAACTGATACATGATTCAGCAAAATTTTAAGAAATGAAATGACAATAAGAACAACAAAATAAACAGTTTACTAAATCAGCAGACCATAATAATAAAAAGTACAGAAAGTACAGATAAAAAAAGAAAGAATTCAATATAATGAAGAATTAATTAGACATTATGAAGTAAACTTATTTAAAATAAAAGTGTGAACTGGAGGGTGCTGTATAATGTTCACCATGTTCCCTAACTAAGTTTAGTGTGTTAGCCTGATACCATTTGCTAATTAGCACTTAAAATATAATAAAGTACAGTACCGTTGAGGCTGATGTCATACATTTTGCAGGTATTTGGTACATCAAAGGGACATACAAACACATAACACAACACATTGTTAAAAAGTATACACTTTGTGCATATGGGCAGATTAGCAGCAAATAGCATAGATTGCACAGAAAACCTTTACATGCCTTACACCAGTCCTGACGTACTGTGTCCTGCCTAAAGTAAGGCTCCGCATGACTGCAAGACCAACAAGAGCCAAGATGCACGGTGGCCCAATGGTTAGCACTGGCCTCACAGCAACAAGGTCGTCCTGGGCCATTTGGTTGGCATGTTCTCCCCACATCCTCCTCCTTCATGGGTTTGGGAATGTTTAGTTTTTCTGATGTTCATGATGTACAGTGTATCCACTTCAAGCAAACTAAAGCAGCACAGCTGCTTTACATGTAACTTTTTGCACTATTTGAAAGAATGAGGTATTACCAATGCTTAACAGTGCTCATGTCTGTCAGTATCCTTGCGATCATAAGTCCCTTTTTTTCTGAACAGCTGATGGACCACACCCCTAAAAGAGCATGTTAGGTGAACATTCCTGACTGTTCACTCAACACACATTCATGCTGTCTTGTCTCTCAGACGTAAAGATTCCAGTGTTACTGGGTTACTGAACAGCAGAGGAATTTAGAGCCCTCACAGAGCCAGTACAGTATGTGGCAGCCTTCTCCAATGTATCAACAACTACTGTAACATTGTTCCCAATAATGTGGCACCTGGAACTGGTCGTAGCTCCAGCCTGGCATCGACTATATGGGATTTGGTCGATATATTTGTCTTATTCTCTCTCTCTCTCTCTCTCTCTCTCTCTCTCTCTCTCTCTCTCTCTCTCTCTCTCTCTCTCTCTCTCTCCATCAGACGGTGAAGCAGATGTGGCCGTTTATCTGCCAGTTTGTGGACAAGCTGTTCCGGGAGACCATCGAGCCGGCTGTGAAGGGTGCTAACCCTCATCTCAGCTCTTTCTGCTTCACCAAGATCGACATGGGCGACAAGGTGCCCAGATAACAACACAAAGACTGTCAGGATGATATTTACTTGTACTAGAGCTATTACATCTTATACTTCTCTGTTTAAAGCACTTTTTCCAAGTGGAAACAATAAAAGCAAACAAAGAAATATGAAATATTGTAGTACGATTTGGAAAATCTGTCTTAGAAATATCTTAAAAAGTATTGAGTTATTATGCTAAATGTGCTAAAGGCATGCCCTATCTCACAATGTTAAAAGGTAACTTAGTTTTGATGGGAACAACAATCGGTTGTTCCCTACAACAATAGTGCCAACAGTTGGTCCAGTATTAAGAGATGCGTATTATTCTTATATATTAACGCTGTGATCAGCAGACGGGAACCGGGCTGCCATGTAATCCTATGAGGGCAAATGTGCATTGTCAATTACGTCCACTAAAGTGCAGTTTTTGCCACATACAGGCTCAGATTGTTATTATAAGATTCTGACAACATTATGGAAAGGATTCCTACACAGACATTTTTTAAAAAGAGTAAAATCCTCTTTGTTTAACCAGAAACAGCTCTGAGATAGCTAGCGCTAAACCCACCAGACTCCATTTAAAAAAGCAATACTTGCGTGTGTATAGAGCCAACATATTTTCACATGTAAATCCGTAAACTATGTGTTACTATATAACTAAAGTTGTCACTGTTGGAACCAAAACGGCTATTTATAGTTTTATTTTGTGTCTGTCGACTTTGAATGAAGCGTATTTTAGATAATAAAATTACTGTTTTTTTGTGGCTTCAGCGATCACAATTTCACAAATGTTTTTATGTTTAAAAAAGGATCTTAATCTTTAACAGAAGCCTCGTTAGAAGTCCTTTCCATAATGTTGTCAGACACTTAGAGTAATAATCTGAGCCTGTCATTGACAAAACAAGCACTTTTGTGGATGTAAATAAATAAAAAATAGTTTGTGTATCGGCCCGTAATTCGGATCCACTCCAGATATGATGGGAACCTCTTTGTTGGAGGTAATTACCAGTACGCTTCTTTAATACAACTACTTATAGCTCATTTTTAAAGTGTAGGTTTTCAGGTCTTTTATTGCTGTGTTTCTATCTTTGTCTGGTTTGTTGCTGTTGAATCTCCGTCTCAATTTTAGAACAGGACAACATCAAAGTGAATCCAAGCTGTTTTTCTGTTATGAAATAACTTATAACTTATATTTTGCTGACGAATCCAAAGCAGAGCATCATAATAAACAGCAGATCTGAAAGTTTTTAATCTAGAGTCTGGTCAGATGTCTGAGAGGGATTTGCTCACTTGCAACCGTTTGTCATATCTGTGTTTCTGCAGCCGCTGAGAGTGAACGGGGTCAAAGTTTACACAGAGAATGTGGACAAGAGGCAGGTCATCATGGACATGGAGATCAGGTACATAGTCAATATACTTTAAAATGTGTTTTTACAGAAGTTGTTGATGTATTTTGGTATGTGTTTTATGTCTGTCTTCTGTCTATGTCTGTACTTGTACATAAAGCTTTTTGTTCTGCTGCCCATCTTGAACAGTTCTCGCTGGCAGAATAATGTTATCAACGGGACCTCTCTGGTTAAATAAAGGATAAATAAAAACCTCTCACACCTCTTGGCTTTACCATTAATCACTTATAGTTTCTAAAAGGACAAGGCTGGTGATATTCCATATTTTTCTTATTTTCAACAATCCCCATGAAAAGACCAAAACCAACAATGTCTTGAACCCACTACCAAGCAGTGAATGTCACTATTTACTCCTGTTTGAGTAATGTTTCTTAAAAACACAGTGCTCAGCTGTTAGGAAGTTACTGAGCCTTTCTTAAATTGGAAACAAACGTAGATTTGCGTCTTCAGTCGTCAGCAGTGAGCCACTACTGATGAAACCAGCTTTTTCCTTTTAATAATGAAAACTGTTCTCTGTTTGCTCCAGATGAATACAAAGGCAAAACATGAAAACAAAAATGTACGTTATATATATGTATTCCCTTCTTTGTTCCCTTACTTTCACATTATAACATTATTCCTCTTATTGCATTCTTCTTCCTTGTAGTTTTGTCGGGAATACAGAGATTGATGTGGACATCAAGAAATACTATTGCAGAGCTGGAATTAAAAGTATACAGGTATGACTGCAGTGTGGAATGTACAGTGTTAAGTGCTAAATGTAACTTTAATGTCATGTCACGATGCACTTCTGTTAGCTAGGGTCACATAGAGCAAAGAATACAAATGGTACCAGCTCCAACATGTTGCATCATTAGTGCTGAAACTATCAGTCCATTAATTAAATATACGTTCAGCCGAATATGAATGGTCAACTATTCTGGCAATTCATAATTTCAAATCCATTTCAGGTTCTGCAGACAAATATTCTCTTGTTTAAGCTTCTCAAATGTAAGATTTTGCTATTTTCTCTGCTTCATATTGTTGTACATTATACAATACCGTCTCAGTTAGTGCATCTCAATCTCATTGTATGTATAATGCAATGACAATAAAGGAATCTTATTTATTATCGTTGGGCTGTTGGTTGCACAAGAAAAGTAATATGAAGACGGTCAATTGAGTTCATGGAACTTGTGATGGACACATTTTGTATACGAAGATGCATCAACAGGGATGCACTGAACGTATATTGGGCCGACACTGACTCAAATAGCTGGATCGTTCGATCTATCAATGTCAATTGGGCCGATCTCTTTAAATTCAATTCTATGTTTATCTACTGTACCTTATTCATTATATCCTGGAATTTTAATTTTAAGTTTTGACCAATTTGCTGCATTGATAAGGTCACTTCCACACAGTGAAGAACAAAACGTCTTGATTAAACAGTGGTTTGGGATTGATGCTTGGCCCAGGTAGCTCAGATCGGCCAATTCCTAATCAACGATTTACTGATAATGAAAATAACTGTTACATTAGTAGTTTTGAGTTTTGATTACTCAATTAATTGAATCTTTATATACAATGTCAAAGACAGAGTGCGCAAATTACTTTTTTTGTCGGACCAACAGTCCAGAACTTGAAGATATTAAGTTATTAATGATATAAAAGAAAAGAGCAGCAAATCCGTTAGATGCTGGAACCAGTGAATCTGTAGAAAGTTTCCATGATAAATTATTTAAACGATTAATCAATTTTTTGATTAATCAATTTCCTAGAAATGTCAGATGATACAATCTATGAAATTAAGAGACAAATTGTTCCAGCAGTTAAAAATAAAAAAAAAAACCGGAAAAAAGTAAACAAAACAATTTTACATAGTATGTTCAAGTCAATTCAGTGCAGTTATTCACCAAATATTTAAACTTGACCCACATGAACAAGCATATTAATATTATTTTAGAGGATAAAAAGAGACCGTATTAATTGTACAGAGTATAAATTATTCCTTTGACCATGACCACCATATTAATTCCTGACCTGCCCTGAGACACTTTTACATCATGTGTTGACACAGCACTGATAAAGGAGACATGTTTGCAGAAGATCAGGCCATATTTGCTGTTGCTGAGAAAGGAAGGGAGAGAAAGTGAGTGGAGAGAAAAGTGGGAAAGATTTACATAGAGAAACGGCTGCGAGTACAAGGTAGAGTCAATATTTGCCTTTGTGTATGGCTTAAATTGTATAGCTGCTGTTGTCTCAGGCAGCTTTTCATAGATTGATGAAGAAAGAAGTAGTTTAGATGCTGTAGATGTTACAGCTTATCAGGAATGATGAGTCCCACTCAAAGAAGGTCTTCAGGAGTTTTCTTCCCATATACTATCAGAGTACACTAACTCTCTCCTGTTTCGTCATGTCAGTTACCGAAAAGAGAGCTTCTTTCTTTGGTTTAATGGATGCTGACACAAATAATAATAAGTGATACAAATAATCTGATGCACAAGATTTATAAAGCATCCCCCTTCAGGCAGCAGGGTGTTGGGAATAAACAAATGGCTATCCTTAATCTTTCCACTGCAGCCAGTTTGATAAGCAAAACGTTGGTATTTGATTACTCAGAGTGAGCTACGACCAAATTTGGTGCTGCAGACAGGCAGGCTACATATCTGAGGTTTGAGTCACTGCAGCCACTGAGAAGGCAGTGTACTTCATGAAAATCTCTGAGGGGAAACTATCACTTTTTTCTTAAGAATTATTCACTCATATCTGTAATTTCAGTTTAACATGAAAACAACCTGCTCCAGTTTTTTGTCTCTGCTATAATCATCACTTTTTTGTTTGAGAGTTGATAATTGATTACAATCCCAGATGATTTAAGCCCAGATCTTCTCTCCTCATGACTCTTTGCACCACAAAGATTTTATTATGTCAGCATTTCACAGTCTGTTTTCAGTGGAGAAAGCCAAAAGGTTGGCCTTGTTTTTTTTAAGAACTAGGCCAATGTGTTGATTAGATTAAAGTACTGGGAAAGCTTAGAGCATCAAAAGAAAGACAAGTGACAGTAGTAGAGCATAATACACAGATCAGACTGTATAATATCTGCACAATACTGTTGTGATCCAACACAAGTAAAAGTGTGGTAATTCTCTGGTATTCTGGGTAATTTGGAGTCGTTTTTGTGGGGGGTTGGGCGGTTTGTACAGATTTCAATGTTTTTCTTCTTCTCTGCACAGACCCACAGGGACATTTACGTGTATCTTCAGAAAACCATAATATTAACCATAGTGAAAGTTGTCTATTAATGCCTCATGTGTAGGGTTGACTATCAGACCTAAACTCTTAGCACAGAGTTTCAACACTCATTTTCTAATCACTTTCTAATTTAAGTAAAAAGTTGGTTGGCAAAGTTTGTGAATTACTGCTTGTGTTTAAACAACATTCATACTTTGAAAAGTTTGGCTTCTTTTGACAAAATAAGAAAAGGGTTTTGTAGAAAAACATATTTATATTACCATATTAATATACCCTATTGCTTTTGCAAGGATTATTATTATTTTTCTGCTGCGCAATTGCATTTTTGTCAAATCAACGTTCCCATGTCGAGGTCTTACTAACAAGTACAGCCACACTGAGCTAATCAATATAGGACTACGATACAACACAGCCGTTATGAGAGCCTTCCAGGAGACTCCTAACATCCCAGAGGACATAGCCAGACCGGGTGCTCCGTGGATTGTTGTCGGCAGCTAGCAGGCCGAGCTAGCTACCGGCAGGATCGAGACAAGAACTCTGGAGGAGGAGGACTGGGCATTTTTGTGCATAATGAATGGAGTACCAACAGCAGGATCGTTGCCCAGCACTGCTCACCTGACCTGGAAGCACACTGCCGTCTACATAGCCCCCGATGCTAACGTTAGCACAAGTTTGGCTCACCTGCTAACCATAGTCGACTGCAGCAAGACACATATTGTAGCAGGGGACTTTAACAAGGCGTCCGTAAAGTCTGTACTCCCCCCGCTTTATCCAGCATGTAGACTGTGCTACTAAAGGGAAGAACACAGTTCAGTGTCCAGTCAGATCACATCCAACTACTCCTGATCCCAGCATACATCAGTCAGATCACATCTAACTACTCCTGATCCCAGCATATATCAGATCACATCTAACTACTCCTGATCCCAGCATGCATCAGATCACATCTAACTACTCCTGATCCCAGCATGCATCAGATCACATCTAACTACTCCTGATCCCAGCATACATCAGTCAGATCACATCTAACTACTCCTGATCCCAGCATACATCAGTCAGGTCACATTCAACTACTCCTGATCCCAGCATACATCAGTCAGATCACATCCAACTACTCCTGATCCCAGCATGCATCAGTCAGATCACATCCAACTACTCCTGATCCCAGCATACATCAGTCAGGTCACATCCAACTACTCCTGATCCCAGCATACATCAGATCACATCTAACTACTCCTGATCCCAGCATACATCAGTCAGGTCACATCCAACTACTCCTGATCCCAGCATACATCAGATCACATCTAACTACTCCTGATCCCAGCATACATCAGTCAGATCACATCCAACTACTCCTGATCCCAGCATACATCAGTCAGATCACATCTAACTACTCCTGATCCCAGCATACATCAGTCAGATCACATCTAACTACTCCTGATCCCAGCATACATCAGTCAGGTCACATTCAACTACTCCTGATCCCAGCATACATCAGTCAGATCACATCCAACTACTCCTGATCCCAGCATGCATCAGTCAGATCACATCCAACTACTCCTGATCCCAGCATACATCAGTCAGGTCACATCCAACTACTCCTGATCCCAGCATACATCAGATCACATCTAACTACTCCTGATCCCAGCATACATCAGTCAGGTCACATCCAACTACTCCTGATCCCAGCATACATCAGATCACATCTAACTACTCCTGATCCCAGCATACATCAGTCAGATCACATCCAACTACTCCTGATCCCAGCATACATCAGTCAGATCACATCTAACTACTCCTGATCCCAGCATACATCAGTCAGATCACATCTAACTACTCCTGATCCCAGCATACATCAGTCAGGTCACATTCAACTACTCCTGATCCCAGCATACATCAGTCAGATCACATCCAACTACTCCTGATCCCAGCATGCATCAGTCAGATCACATCCAACTACTCCTGATCCCAGCATACACTAGTCAGGTCACATCCAACTACTCCTGATCCCAGCATACATCAGATCACATCTAACTACTCCTGATCCCAGCATACATCAGTCAGGTCACATCCAACTACTCCTGATCCCAGCATACATCAGATCACATCTAACTACTCCTGATCCCAGCATACATCAGTCAGATCACATCCAACTACTCCTGATCCCAGCATTCATCAGTCAGATCACATCTAACTACTCCTGATCCCAGCATACATCAGTCAGATCACATCTAACTACTCCTGATCCCAGCATACATCAGTCAGATCACATCTAACTACTCCTGATCCCAGCATACATCAGTCAGATCACATCTAACTACTCCTGATCCCAGCATACATCAGTCAGATCACATCCAACTACTCCTGATCCCAGCATACATCCTGGTCAGAAGGACTATACAGCCAAGTAGAAGGACTATCAGAACCTGGTCTGACCCGGCCCTATCCCAGCTCCAGGACATGTCCAATAAGGACATGGTTGTGTGCAATATGTTACAGAACAGAGCCCTTTGTTTATTATTATGATTTCATCTTGCTTGTATGCTGCACAATTTACATTACAGCAGAAGTGTACAACTGAAGGTTTACTCAATTACTCAAAGAGTTCAATGTTCATACACTAGTTCAGTTAGGATTTAGTATGTCTTTGAATTGTTTTTACTTGAATACTTACATTTTAAAGAAGATAAATAAGACCTGTTTTCATTCAACATTGGGCCCATTATTATCATCAGTGATTAAGTAACTTATAGGATATCGTCTAATTATCGTTATCGTCAAATCACCAAAAATATTGAGATAATTTTTTGTCCATATCGCCCATCCCTAATTCATTTTCATTTCATGAACACGTTTGAGGACTTTATGGTGCACGAAAACTCAACATTTTCCAGTCATGTTCATAATAGTAAATAGATTGATTTGATGTCACATTTAGGCTTGGGCGTTGCATGGTGGCTCTATAGCGCCCCCTAATTAGTTTTAGCATTAGTCCTTAATTTAGACATTTAACAGTTGTGCCGAAATTTGGTACAGACATTGCTCTCTTTATTTTGGATATATTTCCAAGTCAGCCATTTTTGAATTTATGCATTTTCATGTATTTTACGCAATTTTTTTCGAACTAATCCTAGGTGATTTATCAGATGTGTCTAATTTTTGGTTTGTATAATCCTCTGACTGATGTCAACTTAAATTACTAAGGAATCTTTGATAGCTAGAACGACGATGTCATAGGTCATGTGACAACACAGCATTTTAGGCCCTTAATAGGTACAGTATGGGACTTGTGAAACTTAGAGGTTTCAATAGATCCTTCTCAAATTTGGTTCTGCGACATGTCAAGACTTTTACAGTGCCAAATTGCAAAGCTTTTGAGTTTTCGTATAACAGCGTGGCGGCCATCTTTTACATTTCGCCATAACACAGGAATCCATTTTAACTTCTCTTTACATTGTCCACTCTGCTTGAAACGTCACATGCATGATAAGAGTCCAGACCTGGAGACATCTACGTGCCCACAGTGAGTCACGGTCATAGTGCCACCTACTGGGAACAGGTAGTCAGCCTTATGAGACAAACATCATCAGATTTGCATGATATTTTCATGGTGTGGTCTACACATGATATACAGCAACATAACATATAATTAGTGTGTGTTCTCTAGCGCCAAATAGTGGACAGAGGAAGTGTTACAGGCAACCGGCATGCTGCCAGTACCCCCGACATGCTGTGAGGGGCAAGGGCTTGTTCATTTCTGCTTGCAGCTTTAATTGCTATTTTTGTTGTATTATTTATTGTTCATTTTCAATTATTTTATTTCATTTATATTTTAATTATGGATCTTGTCTTTATTTAGTGTTTCTACTGTAAAGCACTTTGTAACTTGGTTTTGAAAAGTGCGATACAAATAAAATGATTATTGTTATTATTCAAGACACCCAAATCGAAAGACTCAATGTCAGATTTTGTTGTCTTTTCTCACCTAGTTTGCCAACATTTATGACACTTCTGTAAAGCCATGGTTGTTAACATTCCTCATCTCAAAAGTCTATAGTGGCCATCTCTAAAGACATAGATGTCATGTAGTCTAATTGAACACTTCAATCAATAAAAAAAAGACAATGAACATAAATGGGTTCCGTTGTGATAATGAAATGTGTACAGTAGACCCATCACTGTGACTGATCCATAATGTTTTTGTTTCCTCTGTCCAGCTTCATGGAACGATGAGAGTGGTGATGGAGCCTCTGCTGGGGGCCATGCCTTTGATCGGAGCCCTGTCCGTCTTTTTCCTCAAGAAACCAGTGAGTATCTTGTGGGGCTGTCAACATATATTCTGAATTCTAATACAAATTGTAAAACATTCGAACCTGAAAATTCCCAGTGGCAGCAACTTTTTTTTTTTTTTTTCCTTTACAGTAGCGATGGATACTCGATACTATTTTTTCATAACATGGCCTACCTGTGCTACATGTACAGTTGTCGCTTAGTAAATTGAAAACATGATGATGGCGTCATTCACCTGCATATTAAGTAGCCACATGTATCTG
This sequence comes from Sander lucioperca, assembly GCF_008315115.2. Taxonomy (NCBI): domain Eukaryota; kingdom Metazoa; phylum Chordata; class Actinopteri; order Perciformes; family Percidae; genus Sander; species Sander lucioperca. The sequence goes on from NC_050181.1 coordinate 19,308,743, forward strand.
TTTTGGTCTTCTACATCCACATGTTTACCGCTCCAGCGGAGAGGATGGTTTGTTTAGACAGCAGCTAAGTTTACAAGAGTTTGTCCAAAATTCAAGATTCGTTGCAAACTAATATAAACAGTTAGACTACAAACTGACATCTTTCATTGTAGCTTGTTTGTAAAAAGTCGCTATTTGCAGAGTAGAGCTGTGTTTGCAGAGTAGAGCTGTGCTTGCACAGCGCGGTGGACAAGAGTGGACAGCGCAGACTGAAATATGGGTTTCTACATGTTTAAGCCTGTAGAACAGGTAGGTGGGTATTGATAAGTGACTCTTTAATCACGGAGGGTTTATTGTAGGCTACTTACAGTCACAAGCGTAGCGTTAGTTCATCTGTGCTAGCGGCAGTGAATAATGTATAATCTGTATCATTTCCAATCAGTTACATGTGCTGCGTGAAGTAACGCACACACACAGCAGTGTGTGTGTGTGTGTGTGTGTGTGCAGCGTGGGCATAGCTGTTCAGAATCCCGTCTATCTTCCATAATGCAACGCTTGTATCAAATGAATTGTGTTGTGAAGTTGTCATTAGCTTCACTGCTGTTAGCCACCTCCATTGAGCCACAGGGACTTGCTGTAACGTTAGAGCACTCTAAAGCGTGTTTACCTTTCATTTGATCGTGTTAGCTTGCTACGTTGCCATCCTCTTGAACGACATTAAACACAACAGTTCCTGAGTGGTTTCATCTGCCCTGTTTAACGTGTTGAAGCTCCCCGGCGGCGCAGTAGCGCTGTAGCTGGCCGGTGAGGGCTGCTTGAAGGCACCATCCTCACGCTGCTGCTGCCGTAAAACTGGACACGGCAATGTTAAGTGCTGCTGTGGCGACAGCGGGTCCTCTTCCAGCATTGCTGGAGGACAACCTGTGCTGTACAAAAATGTAATTATAGTTCGCCTCAAACTTTTTATTTGGGTATTTATTTAATTCGTATCATTTCTTCCCCAAGCTTATAAAATAAATTTGGGTCGCACATAAATTGACAGGGTTGGTCGGAAACCGGAACCAAACAATTATTTTTGTTAGGCCAAGCTGGTCGTTCAGAGTTTACAGCAAGCGAGGGGGATTGTTGATGACGGTCTATCATATGGCTGGCACTACCCAAAGTAAACAAACAACCAGGGTGAACTGTAGAGACAACTAGATTCGGGAAATTCTGTCTGTAAGGACCAACGCCGAAATCTCCAGGCAAATTCAGGGAATGGCAAGAGACTTGTTGTTTCTGACCAAATTACCAGTGATGGGAATAACGGCGTTATAAATAACGGCGTTACTAACGCCGTTACTTTTTTCAGTAATGAGTAATCTAATTGATTACTCTTCCCATCTTAATAACGTTGTTACCGTTACTGCCAAAAAATGCGGGTATAGTGCTTAACAAGCATAATTTCATTTTGCCCAGTTGTGGCCTGTTGAGGTGTTGTGTTATTGGTATCGATCCACTATATAAATATAATGTCTACATACATGGCATTTGATTGGAGGCTAGTCTCACTTTGTCCCACAGCAACATTAAAATAGTTTAGATTTGTATACATTGTTTCTGTTAATAATGTATTGTATTAAGTGTCCATTTCATTATAATTAGGGCTGTCAATCGATTAAAAAATATAATCGAATTGATTACATACTCTGCAATTAATTAATCTAAATTAATCGCATAATTAACGGTGCCTGAACCTTTTTAATGAAGTTAAAAAAAAAGAAAGGTACTAAACAACAGTTGGCGACATTAAAGAACGGCTTGTTTATTGCTAAGGCCATATGGTCAAAATGAAATGATTTAATAATAATGTAATAACTATAACAATAACTTATTTCACTAGTAAATTGCCGTTGAACGACAAAAACAACCACCAGATGGGAAAAGGACATTTAACAATAACTTGAAATGCACCACGAGGCTGTAGTTTACCAGTTTCATTGAACACACCGTCTGTGTTTTTCCGATGGCAACTACAGATTGCTATATCCCGGTGTTGAATCCTCTACAGTAAAACACAGTCAAACTTTACACCGTTTAGAGTTAGCTGTCAGCATTTTAACCGTGTTTAATCCAGCTACTAGCTAGTGGTAGGCTAACGTTAGCTGCTGTCTAGTATAGTGTTAACTAGCTAGCGGTAGGCTAACGTTAGCTGCTGTTGAGTATAGTGTTAACTAGCTAGCGGTAGGCTAACGTTAGCTGCTGTCGAGTATAGTGTTAACTAGCTAGCGGTAGGCTAACGTTAGCTGCTGTCGAGTATAGCGTTAGTTTTTCACGATCGCTATGACACTTTTCAATACTTTTAACAACTTTCCTAAGCTCTTAACACAGTTAGCACAACATCTGTCTGCGAAGGCTATACAATTAACACATTTCTTGTTGCTTTGACACAAAATGCATACAGTTAACACAAATTTAAAATGCTTGAACTTCTTTTACACACAAGCTCCACCAAGACCAAAACAATGGATTATTATTGACAAATTTACAAATGCTTTCACACTGTATGTCAGAACAGATAACATTATGTTCTAAACCTAACGTATAGGCTAAAGTCAAAGTGAACAGCTGATTGTATTGTAAATTTAAACACAAATATATCCCTTGCATTTTATACATGCATTTATTGAGAAACAGCTGATTGAAGCTATGCAAATAGATCAATCACAGCTGATTCCCTTCTAGGAAACACACTCAGGTGTTGAGGTTCTTTCAATCCCATGATCATATGGTAGTACATACAGTAAAACAGCACCTATTTGAACAAAATACTGTAGATGAACACAGAAAATAAGAAAAATGCCTTCATGAGGGAGAGGAAGAGGAGTACCAGGATAATTCTGTCTCTGTCTCCTTTATTTCATAAACCATACATTCTATAAAGCTACTCTGAGATGGGTCATTCATTTTTTGTATTGTATCTCTGCAGCAAAAGAAAGAAATTGGTGGCTGGGTTGGCTCAGTGGTAGAGCAGGCGCACATACTGTATACTTGGAGGTTTATACCTCGACACAGAGGTCCAGGGTTCAAATCTTACTTGTGATGATTTCCTGCATGTCTCCCGCCCCCCTCTCTCTCGCTCTCTCTCTCTCTCTCTCTCTCTCTCTCTCTCTCTCTCTCTCTCTCTCTCTCTCTCTCTCTCTCTCCCCTTTCTCAACTAGTTGTCCTGTCAAATAAAGGCGGAAAACCCCAAAAAATAATCTTTAAAAAAAATTTTGTAAACCCAACAAAACAAAAATGTAGACAGGCTTCAAGAGAAACTTCAGTGCAAAACACAATCTATGATCAATACAATCACTATTGTCTATTATATAAGGGCAGATCTGACACATATCAAATAATGCAGTTTCTGTAATTCCATGGGATGTTAGTGTTTTGTATGACATTGTGGAGTGATTGACTAAATGTTCCTGTTGGAAGAGAACATGTGTTAGTGTTTTAGAAGAATTATTTGATTTTGAGACATGATTGCATTGTTTTGGTGGACATAGTGTATTGTGTTAGTGAATTATTCCATCCATCCATCCATCTTCTTCCGCTTATCCGGTAACGGGTCGCGGGGGTAGCAGCTCCAGCAGGGGACCCCAAACTTCCCTTTCCCGAGCCACATTAACCAGCTCCGACTGGGGGATCCCGAGGCATTCCCAGGCCAGGTTGGAGATATAATCCCTCCACCTAGTCCTGGGTCTTCCCCGAGGCCTCCTCCCAGCTGGACGTGCCTGGAAAACCTCCCTAGGGAGGCGCCCAGGGGGCATCCTTACCAGATGCCCGAACCACCTCAACTGGCTCCTTTCGACGCGAAGGAGCAGCGGCTCTACTCCGAGCTCCTCACGGATGACTGAGCTTCTCACCCTATCTCTAAGGGAGACGCCAGCCACCCTCCTGAGGAAACCCATTTCGGCCGCTTGTACCCTGGATCTCGTTCTTTCGGTCATGACCCAGCCTTCATGACCATAGGTGAGGGTAGGAACGAAAACTGACCAGTAGATTGAGAGCTTTGCCTTCTGGCTCAGCTCTCTTTTCGTCACAACGGTGCGATAAATTGAGTGTAATACCGCACCCGCTGCGCCGATTCTCCGACCAATCTCCCGCTCCATTGTTCCCTCACTCGCGAACAAGACTCCAAGGTACTTGAACTCCTTCACTTGGGGTAAAGACTCATTCCCTACCTGGAGAAGGCACTCCATCGGTTTCCTGCTGAGAACCATGGCCTCAGATTTAGAGGTGCTGATCCTCATCCCAGCCGCTTCACACTCAGCTGCGAACCGATCCAGTGAGTGCTGAAGGTCACAGGCCGACGATGCCATCAGGACCACATCATCTGCAAAAAGCAGCGATGAGATCACCAGCTCACCAAACTGCAACCCCTCTCCACCCCGACTACGCCTCGATATCCTGTCCATAAATACTACAAACAGGATTGGTGACAAAGCGCAGCCCTGGCGGAGGCCAACTCTCACCTGAAACGAGTCCGACTTACTGCCGAGAACCCGGACACAGCTCTCGCTTTGGTCGTACAGAGATTGGATGGCCCTGAGAAGGGACCCCCTCACCCCATACTCCCGCAGCACCTCCCACAGTATCTCCCGGGGGACCCGGTCATACGCCTTCTCCAGATCCACAAAGCACATGTAGACCGGTTGGGCATACTCCCAGGCTCCCTCCAGGATCCTTGCGAGAGTAAAGATCTGGTCCGTTGTTCCACGACCAGGACGGAATCCGCATTGTTCCTCTTCAACCTGAGGTTCGACTATCGACCGAACCCTCCTTTCCAGCACCTTGGAGTAGACTTTACCGGGGAGGCTGAGAAGTGTGATACCCCTGTAATTGGCACACACCCTCTGGTCCCCCTTTTTGAAAAGGGGAACCACCACCCCGGTCTGCCACTCCTTAGGCACCGTCCCCGACTTCCACGCAATGTTGAAGAGGCGTGTCAACCAAGACAACCCCTCCACACCCAGAGCTTTAAGCATTTCTGGACGGATCTCATCAATCCCTGGGGCTTTGCCACTGTGGAGTTGTTTAACTACCTCAGCAACTTCCACCAGGGAAATTGACGACAATCCCCCATCATCCTCCAGCTCTGCCTCTACCATAGAGGGCGTATTAGTCGGATTTAGGAGTTCCTCAAAGTGCTCCTTCCACTGCCCTATTACCTCCTCAGTTGAGGTCAGCAGCGTCCCATCCTTACTGTACACAGCTTGGATTGTTCCCCGCTTCCCCCTCCTGAGGTGGCGAACAGTTTTCCAGAAGCACCTTGGTGCCGACCGAAAGTCCTTCTCCATGTCTTCTCCGAACTTCTCCCACACCCACTGCTTTGCCTCTTTCACGGCAGAGGCTGCAGCCCTTCGGGCCCTTCGGTACCTTGCAACTGCCTCCCCTGGGATAACATATCCCAGAAAGACTCCTTCTTCAGTCGGACGGCTTCCCTGACCACCGGTGTCCACCACGGTGTTCGTGGGTTGCCGCCCCTTGAGGCACCTAAGACCCTAAGACCACAGCTCCCCGCCGCAGCTTCAGCAATGGAAACTTTGAACATTGTCCACTCGGGTTCAATGCCCCCAGCCTCCACAGGGATGCACGAAAAGCTCCGCCGGAGGTGTGAGTTGAAAGTCTGTCGGACAGGGGCCTCCTCCAGACGTTCCCAGTTCACCCGCACTACCCGTTTGGGTTTACCAGGTCTGTCCAGAGTCTTCCCCCACCCTCTGACCCAACTCACCACCAGATGGTGATCAGTTGACAGCTCTGCCCCTCTCTTCACCCGAGTGTCCAAAACATACGGCCTCAGATCAGATGAAACGATTATAAAATCGATCATTGACCTTTGGCCTAGGGTGCTCTGGTACCAAGTACACTTATGAGCATCCCTATGTTCGAACATGGTGTTCGTTATAGACAATCCATGACTAGCACAGAAGTCCAACAACAAACAACCACTCTGGTTTAGATCAGGGAGGCCGTTCCTCCCAATCACGCCTCTCCATGTGTCTCCATCATTGCCCACGTGCGCGTTGAAGTCCCCCAGCAGAACTATGGAGTCCCCTACTGGAGCCCCATACAGGACTCCATTCAAGGTCTCCAAGAAGGCCGAATACTCCGAGCTCTTGAAGGGTGCATATGCACAAACAACAGTCAGAGTTTTCCCCCCCACAACCCGCAGGCGTAGGGAGGCGACCCTCTCGTCCACCGGGGTAAACTCCAACGTAGCGGCGCTCAGCCGGGGACTTGTGAGTATCCCCACACCCGCCCGGCGCCTCACACCCTGGGCAACTCTGGAGAAGAAAAGAGTCCAACCCCTATCCAGGAGTATGGTTCCAGAACCGAGACTGTGCGTAGAGGTAAGCCCCACCAGATCCAACTGGTAGCGCTCCACCTCCCGCACAAGTTCCGGTTCCTTCCCCCACAGAGAGGTGACGTTCCACGTCCCCAGAGCCAGCGTCTGCTGCCCGGGTCTGGTCCGTCGAGGCCCCTGACCTTCACTGCCACCCATGTGGCAGCGCACCCGACCCCAGCGGTTCCTCCCACAGGTGGTGGGCCCATGGGTTGGAGAGAGAGGTGCCACGTAGCTTTTTTGGGCTGTGCCCGGCCGGGCTCCGTGGCAAACCCGGCCACCAGGCGCTCGCTGACGGGCCCTCCATCTGGGCCTGGCTCCAGACGGGGCCCCGGGCTTCCTCCGGGCAGGGTCACATCATCTCTACCTCGTTTTTTCATGGGGTTTTTGAACCATTCTTTGTCTGGCCCCTCACCTGAGACCACTTTGCCTTGGGAGACCCTACCAGGAGCACAAAGCTCCAGACAACACAGCCCTCAGGTTCATAGGGACACACAAACCTCTCCACCACGATAAGGTGATGGTTCCCCGTAGAAGTGAATTATTGTATTTTGAAAATCAGTGTTGGAGTTTAGTTTACAATGTGTGATTTTGAGCATGAAATTTAATGTTTTGCCAATTGCGTGTTGTAGGTGTGTTGGTGCGTTAAGAGTTTAGGAAAGTTGTTAAAAGTATTGAAAAAATTGTCATAGCGATCGTGAAAAACTGTAACTAGCGTCATGTGCAGCGGTGTTTGTGTTGCCTGTATCGTCTGTTTCAGAGCACCAGAGAGAAGAGCAGACATATCAGTGGCTCCAGATTTCGCTAGCCAGGGTTGGCAGGAAGAAGATTTTTACAAGTAAATGTTCCAATCAATGATCCAGGCAGCACATTCTCGTCTCCCTCCTTCATTTTACAGTCCAATGGTGGCTAGAACGGCTCCGGGTCAAATCTCAATATGGAATGGATTAATCTGCGTTATTTTTTTTTACGCGTTATTTTTTCTCAGATTAATCGAAATTAACGCGTTATTTTCACAGCCCTAATTATAATATTCAGATTTATCATAAATAATTATTATTTTATAACATGCACATGTTATTATAACATGCACATGTATTTTAAGTTCCGTTAAAGAGGGGTAGGTGGAGGTGGGGTCACATTTGAGCATTTAAAAATGTACTTGAAAGTAACGCAATAGTTACTTTCTGAAGTAACTAGTTACTTTTATAATTTGTAACTGAAAAACTAATTTAATTACTTTTTGGAAGAAGTAACTAGTTAACTGTAACTAATTACTTTTTAAAAGTAACTTGCCCAACACTGCAAATTACAATCCAGCTACGTCATGCCTCCTGCTTAGGGCTGTGACGATAAATGCATCAACGCAATACTGGCAGTGACGGGACACTACCACGATGATGACATCATCACCGTCATCACGGCATTATTTATTTTATTATATTTTTTTGCTGGTGAAAGTTACAGGAGTGCATATGTCATGTGAAATGAAATGGAAACTGGTACAACCGGCATCCTGCTAGTACCCCTGATGTGCTGGGTACTAGCACACCTTGCAGCTTTAATTTGTTTTGTGATGTGAATAGAGTAGTTATGTCTCCCATTGTATTGGCTTGCCCTCTTATGTACATAATGCACAGAAATAGATATATCCGGATATATTCGAACATGTGTTTTATTTAAGGAATATTAAGTCATTTTGACAGCCCTAGAACAGAATATTTATAGTGCAGATGTAATTTTGTTAACCCGATTTTCAGAACAGCGGATTATCAAGTTTTTGAAAGTATTTTAAATGAGAACAGATTAATAATCATAATACATTTTATTAATATAGCGCTTTTCACAATACTCAGACACTTTACAGAGTTAAAAAAAGAAACCACACACTACAAATATTAAAATATGCCCTATATACAATACATACTTGGATACATTAGTCAAACTCCGGTGTACCGATTGATAGAGGGCCAACAAGCTCCATGTTTAATATTTTAAAAGGCTTTGCAAATTGTGAAAGAAAAGCCTGAACAAAAATGCTGTGTAATGCACTGAAATCATTTCAATAGCATTTTGCAAAAGCACAAGTTAATACTGCATGGATATACCTTATTATGTTTCTGCTGGTACTGTACAGTTGTACCAAACCACAGCATTTTCCACTTCCTGAACACTGCCCAGCTCCCCAGTCCTTCTTTATCAGTGCATTCTTTCTCTCTGACTGCTGTCTTCCTTCCTTTGCCTTAGTACATTCTACCTTCCAGATATAGGCTTTGATACTGTTGCCTACATAAACAGAATCACCATCAAAAGCCTGAAACAGAGATGTGAAATTGTTCTTTCTCCTCCAAAAATGCATTTTCAGTTTTCAGTCTGAGTAAGACGTTTTAGAAGAAGGAAACATTAGTTACGTAAGCAAACTTGTGTTTTAATATATATATACCAAGTAGAAGTCTGTGTGGAGGTGTGGAAATCTCAGGCGGGTCCTTGCTAACACACACATGATCATATAAAAATTATAACGGGTAGCTCAAATCAATCATCTGATTGGTTCCTGGCCGTGATATAATAACCACATACAATGACTATGATTTCAAAGTAATTTGCACAAGTATCTCTTAAAAAAACAAACAATAGACTAACCAACTGATAGTGGTGCCACAGAGGGAAGCCATTCATCTGCACACACACTGCCATGACACAGAGCAGAGGCCTGTACTACGAATCAAGATCAACATGTCCTGGATTTCTTTCAGTGATCCGGCTTCACCTAACCTAACAACCGCGGTCCTGCATAAGCTGTATCACGACACTGGTTATCAACTAGTTCAATCAACCCAGGGTTTCCCAATCCAGTGGCGCGCGCGTTCACATAAAAGAGGCGGTGTTTGCGCAGCATGACCAATCGCAAACATCTACCAGAGCTGCATATTTTACATAAGAAGAGAAAACTATAATTCTACATAAATATGAAGAATACAGACACAGTTTAACAGGCAAAATGCAGGAAGGAAAGCTGGCAAAAAAGCCGACGCTGTTATGCGTAAATCACAACACTTAGCTTATCAATATCCAGTGGTGTAGTCTACGTGATAGTAAGCTCCAGGATTTCCATATACCCACTTAAAAATGCCCAATGACACGTAACAACATACTTTCCATATAGGCTCAATGGAGGTATTTCACCATAAATTGGTGCATAAAAGAATCGGAATGCAGGAAGAAGTCGTTGATGCGTAAAACTTCTGTTGGGGAGGACGCCCAGACCCCCCACTATGATATGCCCCCCTCCTCCACCAAAGGCAGATTCTGGCCAATATACAGTACAGTACACCCACTACAATACATTAGACTAAACTGGTCACTTCCCCATCAGTCAGGCACAAGATCTGACCATATATAATTACACTTTTGCTTTCCATAAACTGTCGTTGCTTTAGGCTTTTATTTCAGTTGCAACCCCGGCAGTGGTACGCGATCATGAGAGAAAAAAAACAAAAACATAAAAACATAATTTAAACCGATGTGCGCATTGGCAACACACGGCTGAAGAAGCCAACAAATAGCCTATACGTAATTCCCTCCGCTGAAAATCTATATCTTTCATAAAAATACCCATCAGGGAATGTTAAAGTCGTTGTCTGTCTCTAAATATTTTAACTTTTATGAGCGCACCTCTCTCTCTCCACCCACGGAGCTCCACCTGATCTTCTAAGAACGGTGACGCTGTTATCAACCGAGTATTGATTGGTCAGTAGGCGGTGCTTTTACACCAGTTGATCTCTAATCTCCAACATAACCTGCTCCCGACCAGCTTAGGTGTTCAGCATAAGTTACCACGGCGATTGAACCCGATCACAAGTGATCCACCTTCGTAGTACAGAAAACCCTGGGTTGAACCTGAAGTTAGCTCGTTAACGCCAAATCTCGCTTCGTAGTACAGGCCTCTGGTTCAAATAGGCTAAGTATCCCTGTGGATGCTATATTTAGAATATAAAACTGCTTTAACTTGCTGTCAAACAGCACTTTGACGTTATCTATGCTCTCTTCAAAGCCACCAGTCTCCATTGATAAGAATAGCAAGTTTACCTTGTTGCTTTTCTAATGCTGCCTCCATTGGTCAGTTGTTTGTCTACTGCTGTCTCCATCATTTAGGTAGTTTGTGTTGTTGTATGCCTTTCTTTAGCCTTAAAGATGAACTGAACTGAAAGAATAAACGTTGATAACGTGTTGGTTATGACAAATAAAAATAAATTACACTAAAAATTGTAATTAAAAAAAAAATCAATATAGCTTTTTTTAAGCAACACAAAAATTACGTTTGTTAGTATTAGAACGCTGACAATTTCGATGACGTCACTGGCATGGTAGGACCTGCGAAGGTATATAGGCTACATTGCAGCATATTAAATACACATGAAAATGAGTAATTTTAATGGCATTGGTTACACATTTGAGCCTGTGAGGGACAGGCCTGTAGTGTCTGACTACCACAACATGGAGGACAGTCTGTTTCAGGCTCCACCTTCGGATCGTTTGGGGGGGAAGTGACTGGTGTGTGTGTGGGCGCTGCTGGAGCATGGACACTGCAACTGAATCCATCCGTTGCAGAGAGGTCAACCTGGACCATTTACCTGTCATGCACTCTCATTTATTGTATCCAAGCACATTATGCATTTTAGGGAATAGAGACTGCTTATATATCGTGTGCATTTATAGAAAATAGAAAAGGTCCTGTGCGTTTTAGAAAATCGAGGCAGATAAATGGAAATTGTGATTGGACGAATTCATCCAATGGGATCGCTTGTTAAGTTAGCTGCACGCAAAATGTTAAAACCAAAATAAATAAAGTTAAAAAAAAAAGTTAGCTGCAGGTAGGAGAGTCACCCCAGGTTGACGGATGCACGGAGGATTCACGAGTTTTGCCGTTTACTTTAGGTTAGTGCAGAGTTGGCAGATTTTTTCCTTGTGGTCGTTGATGGATATTGCACAAATGGATACTGCACAGATACCTCTTACTATGGAACTAGCAGCTTTTTCTGTGAGTTGAACTCCCTCTGCATCAACAATGTGCCCTGAGACATCAGCTAGCTTCAGGGTGAGTAGAAAGGGACATTGGATTCTGTTTACAGACCCGCTGTGGTTTAGTTAGCAGCTAGTAACGCATTATTATTGATCTGTGATATCATCGGAGTCATGGTTTATTTATACAGTCTATGGTCGGAGTGCTAGCTTGTGGAGTTTGACATAAGTGCTTGGATCGTTTGGTATCTATCTGGTTTTCTGACTCAATTTCAATGAATGCCCAGTGTGTCAGTCTCAGTTTTGTTGAACGTTATAAAGCCTACATGTCAGGCTTTATTTGTGCGTGTAAGTGAAAATGTACGTGTTTTGTGTATGTCACAACAACGTTACATCCAGCCCTTTGCCTAGTATACTTGCTAGCATGCTAGATAACAGCTAAACATACCTCTCTGTCCTCTGCCTGATGTGAGCGTTTCAGCGCCCTGTCTCTGCGGCAGATAGCATCGGTGTTAGTGTCTTGCCGTTGGTCTATCGGTCTGCCCTGTACTGTAGCCTGAAAAATCGATCATTGACGGAATGGCCTCAGGTTTCAGTCTGTTGGACTTAACCCTCACCAGTGACCCTGTTGAATCAAAATTACAGCTCTCTAAATAGTCTGTCACTAAAAAATGCTCGTTACAGATTCGAAATCTAGGGGTTGTCGGAGGGCTAGCCAGTTTTAAGGCAGCTAGCCATGAGTTGAGGACTGGTTTCCTTGTCAAAGGTAGCCTGTGGAAATGTATCGTAACCCCAGCTGCCTTAGCCCTATACAGTTCATTACTGCAGCCAGGGGCAATGCAGTATGAACCCCCCCTAGACCTGTTGGTTTCCGTTTCCTCAGCCATGTCCGTTAGCTTCAGACTGTTTACATTCCATGGCTGCTTACCATGCCAGTGACGTAGCCGATTGTGGA